>NC_086321.1:326998050-327303350 GCF_036172605.1 Pelobates fuscus
ACTTGGAGGCCGCGGCCTACCAGCATGGATGGTGCGAGGGAGACGGCCGCTCCCCGACCAACATACCCAGCTGAACACGCCAGTGTGGAACACCCCCTCCCCCCTTCTCCCCCCTCGTGGACCAGCGGGGGTCATCTCGGTCCACACCGACCCAGAGTACACAGCATCCTGTCATCCATCGGGGCGCAGATTGGTATGGCACCTGGACAAACAAAATGGCGGCCTTGTCCTGGTCAGCTGGGCCAGCGCCTCATCAACTAGACAGCAACTACGCGGAAGACGCGCTCAAACGCCTGGACAGGATATTCGACAACTTCTGGGCTAGATTAAACCAGCACCTGGCACAACCGAAACCCCCGGCAACCCACGAGGTAAAGGAGTGGGGGACGGGAGGGCGACACACTATGAACACTCTTAACCCCCAAGCTCCTGCTGTTCAGGCAGATAGCCCACCCAGACTTAAGGGAGGACTCACCCCGAAGCACCAGCGGCGACGAAAGGCCGCGACCTACCATACCACCCACAGGGGCCCTGGACTCGCCCCTACTCACGCAGCAACACAAGACCCCGATCAGACTCCGCTCCCACTTTATGGGGAAGGACTTGGACTTTGTCGGGGCTCAAGTCAGTGACCCTGAGAAACAGACCTCAACACGAGCCCGGGGCAATGGGGCTTCCTCACCACACCCCCACTCAAACGGCTCGACCACAGCCCCTCAGTAATTCCCGAGTACAGGAATCGGCTGACCCGGGACTCACACCATCAAACAGAGCTGGCCTCACAAGCCTCCTGGACACCCGCAGCGCAATCCAACTAGCTGCAGCTTACACATCACCTGCTGTTACGAACACTTCTTATTAAGCTAAGATATGTTACTCATGCTGTTTAATTTATACCTGTCTCAACCTTGATAGCTATACCTTTCACCATAATATGAATGGAGTGACCTCACTTAACATGTCCACGAAGTTATGTTAGCAATGTTATATCTAGTATTTTCCCTTATGTGGCCATCAACTTATAATGTCTAATAGTGGGCTCCGTATGGCTCCACCTTCACCATACGGAGGCTTCATAAGGGCTACCATCTGCCTCCCTACCTAGCCTGCTTGCCTCACACTAAAAGACCTTGAGCCCTAGCACAGAACATATGTTGCTTTAGGCGTTGTTTTATATTGTGTCATAGCTAAACATATACCTCACCTATCCTAACAAGCAGAACAAGTGAACATACTTAACAAGCGACATCAATAAATATTAAAATAAGCAGCATAATTTAATGCATAGTTAATGTAACCACTTGTTAGAATGACTGCTTGCCCTAGCCGTGTTTGCACTGTAAGACAGAGAAGCAATGTTTTAACTTAACCTATATAATTAATCTTCTGTTATTTCATGTTATTATGTTTGACCTAAACTTGTACCACACGTCTCCCGAAAAGCTTCACTGAATAAACTACTTGACAAGCGACAATTATACATATAAAAATGTGCAGTACCCTTTAATGCCTAACTACTGTAACACGATGTCTATATATAACTGCTTACCCTAGCTGTTGTGGCATTGTAAGCCTAATGTGTCCCACCCTTGCACAAATAAAATAAAGAATATTTTTTTTTTTTTTTAAATGTGCACCACGACAAGTTTAATGTAAATGTTTACACCACATTTTGCATGGTATATGAAATACATAGGTGGCCACAATGCTTATAGCATAAAGAAATATTTCTCTGTTAGAATTAACAAGAGCCTTCACTTTTTTAAATCTTTACTGATTTTATTTAAAACTTTTCCCTCTTTTTTATTTATATTTTTCTCTTTGCTGTTTTTATTCCCCTCCTTGTGTGTGCTGCTGCTGAGATAATAAGCAGTAGTGTCCCTTAATTGCCACCTGTGTGGGATTTGTATTGCCAATATAAACCCACTACAGACTTACAGAGCTTGCTCACTGAAGTTTGCTTGAAAGTAGGCTATTTAAAGTAGTCTCTTTTAAGTATGAGTTGAAACAACAGGAGTTTAAACTATAAGAGAGTTGAAACCAAGAGGGTAAATATTGTTTTGCTCTCTTGTGTTTTTGGTAACTGGGGATAAGTGCTAGCAAGATTGCGGGTTTTACTCCGTGCACATCCAGCTGCATGTATGCATGCCTGGATGAATCTGTCCAGGGTCCATACCTCTGTGGCGGGTGTGAGCGAGTGACTTCTCTGGCAGCTCAGATTGGAGATCGGGAGAGGCAAATTGCAACACTGAGGGGGATTGACAATCTTGAGGAGTCTGCTGCTCACTGAGCAGAGTTTAGTGGGGGCAGGTAGTGGAGTGGGAGGAGATGAGTCAATTGGTGAGCAGGCACATAGTTGAGTAACAGTAGGGCAGGGCAGTGGGGGGGGGGGGGGGGGGGAAGGGAAGAGGAAATGTTTAGCTAGTCCTGATCTAGTGCAGCCTAACAGATTTGCCCGTTTGAGTAAAGCTGTTGGGAGCATCAGCTCAGGAGTAGCTGTACACTCTAGTACGGGTGGGGTTGAGAGTATAAGGAAGGCTAGGCAGGTTGTGGTGGTAGGGAACTCTATTATTAAGATAGTACAATTAAAGATTGTAGCCGTATTAGTCCAGTGATGTAGATGTAAAAAAAACAGATAAAATTTGTATCTTGTATTACCTTTTTTTTTTTATTGGACTATCAGAATTTTTTAATGACAAGCTTTCGGGAGAACCTCCCTTTCTCAAATCTGAAGTTTTTTTTATATATATATATATATATATATATATATATATTTGCTGTGCATAACATTGGTACATGTGAGGGTCCCCTAACGGCAATCCTCAAGCGCCATTTCATGTCTTACAGTTGCGATATTATAGTAAACGTGCACAATTTTTTATTATATGAGAATAGTAGAATCAGGCTTAGCAAAAGTGGAACACATTAAACAGACATGTCTAAGCTGAGTGGTTATGGTGTTCATGTTCACAGAACGATGTTATACTGTGGTAGGTTCTTGGAGTAGACTTGTGTTATATGAAACAAGTCGGTGTGGTTCTGGCTAGGTACCGTAGTGTGTCGCGAGTCATAGTGTGCGTATAGAAGGTTGTGTAGGCTCATCCACTGACTGTGTGAGGAAAGTGTATCTAGCGTTAAATTAGTGTGATTAGTTCCGATTAGACGAACATGTCACTATACTACCTGCCCTAGCGAAGATTATTAAGTAGCTTGAAACCACAGTAGGAGAGGGCTTCAGTCAGGCAAGAGTGAAAACATGAAAATAAAAGTGTTTGTGAAATAAGCATAACGTAACACAAAATAAGGCATGTCTTCCACTTCAATATTATATTTAGTCCTTTTCGGTTCTACTTGGACCCAGGGTGCGGTTTAATGTGCCAGCGCCTTAATACGGTGAGTGAGCAATCATCTGATACCCCTGTGAGGTTTATTGTTGTGGTTTGGGTTTAGTCCCGATGGGGGGCTAGTGCAGCATCATGGAAGTGAGACACCACTTTGGCCCCAGAACTGTATGAGAGCTGGTACCCTGTTGCCACGAGAGCCTGAGAGCCATTGAGGTCCAGGGTCTTCCCTGGCGGTGCGGTGCTTTGTGCTGGGTCTTGCAGTCCGTTGCTGTCGGTCTTTTCTTCTGCCTGGTGGCCCTGCACCTGTGTGGCCGGTACCTGTGGGTTGCAGCCCTTGTTGCTCTCAGCCTGCGTGGGTGTCTTGTGTGGGTGGCTGCAGTGGGGGGTAGTTGTGTGCCCTGAGGTGGTTTCCCCGTCCTCCTCTCTGTGCGCACGTGGACCTGTTCCGTCGGATCCTGATAGTCACAAGCGACCACCAAGTTTCAACATAGAGACAAAAGAGACTGACCAGCACCTTGTTCCTGATCCCTATTGGTATACCCATTATGATGTCAATATGCTCACACATGATACTTATCTGAATATATTGGAAAAGTTGAATATGCTATTCTAAACTTAATAAACTACAAAAAAAAAAAAGGTACATTTCTCAGTATGTACCATTGGGTAATAAATATAAAAGAAACTAATTTAAACCAATGTAGCTTACAAGAGAAGTAAAACAAGAGATTAAAAATAAGAAAAGGGCATTTAAATCGGACAAATCAGAGGCATCCTATATAAGATATAAGGAAGCCACTAATGTTTGCAAAAATGCAATTAAAGGGGCTAAACTAGAAAATGAGAAATTGATAGCCAAAGAATGCAAAACCAACCCCATCAAATTTACATCAATTCCAAAAAAAAATTTGAAAAAAAAATGAAAGTGTAGGTACACTGGAAACAGGGATGGGTCTGTTAGTTAATGAAGACCAGGAAAAGGCAGAAATTTTCTATAACAATTTTTCTTCAGTATATATTAATGAGGATCCTATGGCAAGAGATATGCAAATGATTGCTGCAAGAAACATGCAGATAATTTTTGATTGGATAACTCGAGACAAGGTGCTACACCAGTTAAAGAAAATTAATGGAACTAAAGCTCCGGGGCTTGATGGTATTCACCCACAAGTACTTAAGGAGCAAAGTGGGGAAAAAGGTGAACCTCTGTATTTAATTTTTCAAGATTCTTTTGTTTCAGGTATTGCACCAGAGGATTAGAGGAAGGCAGATGTTGTTCCTATATAAAAAAAGTGTTCAAAATCATTGCCTGGAAGTTATAGACCTGTGAGCTTAACTTCTGTGACTGGGAAAATATGTGAAGGCCTATTAAGTAAGGAATAATTGACGACAGGCCATTGAATTATTAGAAAAATAATGCACAACCAAGCTGGTAATGCGGTCACGACGTGAAGCGGAGTGGCCTTTACACCTCGGGTGTGCATTATTTTTTCTAATAATTCAAAGGCCTAGAGTCAATTATTCCGCTTATACTACAGTTACCACACCTCGAAACATTGTTTAGATGATGTATTTCAAGACGTTTGTCAAGTTTTTGTCATTAAAACGCTCTTGTATGTAGGACTAATTTCTTACGCATCAATTCCCATTCAGAAGCAGGGCTGGAGAGCAGGCAGATCATGTCTGTCACAGGGCACATGTATGAAACAAGCCCGAGAAGCTACTGGGCACCTTCCGCTACAGAAAGAAAGAAATGGAGCTTGATCCTCTCAGGAAACAAAAGTACAAACGAAAATCAAGCCAAGGATCACCAGGAAAGAAAAACCTCTGCTAACATGCAGCCCCATGCGCTTAAACTGCCATTTCCGATGTCTAACTTCACAATCAATGGAAATGTGCAGTTTAATTGGAATAAATAAAGTATATAGTCCTAGCTATAATCAATATAAAATTGAACTGAATATACATAAATACATAGTCCTGCTGTTTTCATACAGCCTACTGTCAATAATTGAAAAATAAAATTAACAAATGAATTAAACCTATTGTGAATTAATAAATAAATTAAATATTGACGCACATGCTTTTCTGTCTCATTATTGCAACCTCTCTCTGTCTCTCTAATAACTGCACTAGTATGCTATCAGTGGCTCAAATCTCCGTTACTAACTCTTAAATTACGTTTTGAATTAGCAATGAAGGCATGGAAATTGATGCGTAAGAAATTAGTCCTACATACAAGAGTGTTTTAATTACAAAAACTTGACAAACGTCTTGAAATACATCATCTGAACAATGTTTTGAGGTGTGGTAACTGTAGTATCAGCTGAATAATTGACTCCAGACTGTTACAGTTACAGTTATTACAGTTGACTACGCGAAGGGATATGGAACTGTAATGCGGTCAAGACCTGTCTGGAACTACTTTAGCCGTGCTTCTCCCTGAAAATAAGGCACACCTTAGAACGTTCGGCAACCAATCAGATTGAAGCATTAAACAGCCCTGTAGTATAATGGATAATATTCAGGAATTCATTGGGAAGAACTTTATTATCACTAATCAGCATGGTTTTATGAAACATAGGTAATTTCAAACTAATCTACTTGTATTCTACGAAGAAGTAAGTAGAAGTATAGATCAGGGTGTTGCAGTGGATGTGATCTACTTGGATTTTGCCAAGGCATTTGATACGGTTCCTCTCAATAGGTTAGTCTTCAAACTAAAAGAAATTGGTCTAGATGAATATTCTTGTTCTTGGGTTGAACATTGGCTTAAGGATAGGGTGCAACGCGTTGTCATTAATGGTAAATTTTCAAGCTGGACAAAAGTGGTAAGTGGTGTCCCTCAGGGTTCTGTTTTGGGACCGCTTCTATTTAACATGTTTATAAATGATCTTGAAATAGGCATTGAAAGCCATGTTTTAGTGTTTGCAGATGACACAAAACTTTGTAAAGTAATAAAATGTGAGCTTGATATTGCTTTGCTATAGAGGGATTAAGATAGATTGGGGGACTGGGCACTAAAATGGCAGATGAAATTTAACGTAGAGAAATGCAAAGTTATGCACTTCGGGGTTAAGAATGCACAAGCAACTTACACCCTAAATGGTAGTTAGGGATAACAACACACGAGAAAGATACTTGTTTTGACCAGTAAAGTTTTGTCATCAATAAATAGGGGCATAAATGCTCAAGCTAAAAATGTAAAATTTTGCCTCTTTATAAATCACTGCTAAGACCACACCTTGAATATCCTGTGCGATTTTGGGCACCTCTGTTAAAGAAGGATTTTATGGTACTAGAAAAATTGCAGATGCAGGCTACTAAATAATAAAAGGAATGAAACACTTTAGTTATGAAGAAAGGTTAACAAATTTAAATCTCTTTAGTTTAGAACAACAGTGCCTCTAGGAGATATGATAGAATTATACAAATCGATTCAGGGCCAATACAAACTATTGTCTGGAAATCTATTCATAAACAGGGCTATACATAGAAACCAAGGTCACGCATTTAGGCTGGAAGAAAGGAGATTTACTCTAAGGCAAAGAAAAGTTGTTGTTTTTTACAGTAAGAATTACAAGGATGTGGAATTCTCTGCCTGAAGAGGTGGTTTTTATCAGAGTGCATACAGATGTTTAAACAGCAGTTAGATAAATACTTGCAAAAACATAACATACACGGATATAATTTCTAATTAGCGGGATAATAGCTGCTTGATCCAAGGAGACATCTGACTGCTATTTTGGGGTCAAGATGGAATTTTTTCCTAGTTTGTTGCAAAATTGGAAGCGCTTCAGACTGGGTTTTTTGTTCCTTCTTTTGGATCAACAGCAAAAACATATGTGAGGAAGGCTGAACTTGATGGACGCAAGCCTCTTTTCAGCTATGTAACTATGTAACTTTTGTGCTAAGGTATCCGTTTCACTGCAAATATTTTTAGTAAATAAAAGTACTAAATTTATTATTTTGTGCTCTAACTATTTCTACTTTCTCTCGCATTTTATAGGACTATATCATTGTTAAGAAGTGTGTCAATCATGCAAGCTGTAGTAGCAGTACTAGTGGGTCAGAAGTATCCTGTACTATGCAAAGCTCTTTCATGGAGGTTCCACTTTTCTCCGTGGTACAAGAGAAGGACAACAATCTTAAAATTATTGAAATCGCTAACACGATCATTCACCTGTTGACTGGAGAGGTGAGCGATGATTTAACAATATTGCATTACCAAATAAAGGGAAGTTGTAATGCACTAACAATATTGACAGTAAGCCATGTTGTTTGAAAATCCAAAATGCCCCAATTTTTTAACACGTCACTTCAAGCGCTTGCAGAGGTTATAACGTACATCATTGCAGAGGTTATAACGTACACAGTGCGGCACCTACTTTATCTTCATAGTGGGGCTGTAAAAATCACGGCAGCTGTAGTCAGCCCGCTGGTCCTAAGAAAGGAGGAGTTCCTACTCTATAATACTACAAATGATACCGCACTCAACGTAAAGAAAATATAAAGATTTATTTAGCAGAACATTGCCATATACCTATATATAGCTTTAATACCTATCCATTTTGAGAGTGAAGATAAAGTGACAAATGCAGAACATTTTTTTTCTTAAGTGCTTAATATGTGCATAAAGTGCTAATACTGGTAAAGTACACTATCTACTTTCTTATGTATATATAAGCAAGATCGTACACAAAACCATGAATGCGTACTCAAATGGAAATCCCATCCGATAAGAAATAATTCCTGCAGGGTAACAATCTCATTTGATGTAGGAAATAGTTCAATATTTGCAGTGGTGTATCCTGGTTTTGTGCTGCCCTAGGCATGACAAAACTTAGGCGGCTCCCCCCACCCCACCCTTCCCCCCTGCCCCGCCTTTTAAATGCACACACATTCACTGACAGACACGCATACACTAGCTAACAGACACATACAGTCACTAGCAGGGGGTCCAGTGACTGCTGGGCTGGCTGCTGGGCGGGCTAATGGGCTGGTGGCGCTGGCGGCGCTGGCGAGGGATCACTTTCCTCTGAGCTGTTTGCTCAGCTAGCGCCAGCAGAGTGATGCTGGGTCATATTCCGGCTCCCAGCATCACTCTGCGCGCGCGAGGGAGCTGAGAAGACAGCTCATGGGAAAGTGCTCCCTCACCAGCGCCGCCCGCCGAGCAGCCAGCCTGCCCATGAGCCCATCCGGATTGTTAGTTAGCTGCCAGGCTAACAAGACATTTGCCCTTGGCATTTGGGGGCGGATTTTTTTGCCGCCCCCTGGAAAATGCCGCCCAAGGCAAATGCCATGTTTGCCTCACCCCTAATACGTCCCTGAATATTTGCCTTGTGCATAGTTCATTTCATCAGAAAAACTTTCAATTGGAAAATTGATTGCAACCATAATCATACTTGATGTAGCATATCTTTCACTGGTTGGACTGTACAATGAGGTAGAAAAATTCATGTAGCAAATAATGGTAAAAAACAAATAATTCTCCTAATATAGAAAAAAATATATACATACGTACAGAGCTATGTGCACAAAAATAAAAAGGAAAACTATAATAAAAAGTAAAAAACATTAATTTTTTTAAAGTGTGAAACAGTCCGGATGTATATATAACATTATCCTGACAGGAATATAGATTCGATCTCACCCATGTTTTACAGCCTCTTTAACTCCAGGGTATATACAAATTTGGAGATGAGTGTGAGATCCAATATAAGGTTGCAAGTAACTGGGTTCTACTTGAATGAGACAGCTAAAATCCTGGATTCAGATGAACGTGATAGGTAAGATCCTAGAACGTGATAGGTTCCTGGGCTGCGCGCTCGGGATACCACGTCCCTTCGATGGCCCTGGTTAAAAGAAAGTAATAGACATCCTTAAAATTGCTGACTTTGCCGCCAAAATGCGCGTCCAGACGTTCCTCTCGCGTTCCTACTCTATACATTGCTATGTCAATTTCAACTTGTTAGTGTGCTTGTGACACACACAGGTAAGGAGCGTCGTGCTGCAGCCACATGCACGTTCCTATCCAGGTCATATGAGCCCCGATTGTTGATTTATTTTAAGTTTATGGGAAAAGCTTGTGGCCCTCCCTGCTAGCATATATTGGTCTTTGCATTGATGGCTAGATCACTATAGTCTTTCTTCTGGCCCCTCTTGAAACAGATGACCATTTCCTATGATGCACCTGGCTAGAAGGTCTTTCCAAAGCCAATGGTCGCTAGTAGAATCTGGATTCGCCATTAACGTTTTGGCATTTCTAGCAGATTGATGAGCCCTGTGACATTGTCCAAGCCTTCTTTGGCACAATAATGTGATGATTCATTTAGTTTGTAACCCTCAATCGTCAAAGTTGTACAAGGAGTAAGAATCCTCAGGATATGGTTGCATTAATCATCTCAGCCAAGTCATGTCAAGCAGCCTATATACATTTCAAGTAAAATTTATTAAGCAGACACATGATATGGCCTAATTAATGGAATTGAGATCATATTAGTGTCTTCAGAATTCATCACAGTCAGATTTATTTTTCCTAAGACTGTTATGCCATAGCTCAGATTGGAACATAGTAGGCCTGCAATAATCAAGACATAAATATCACAAGGGCTTAACACTGAGCAAAAGCATCAATCAAATGTTAATCAGACAGACGTAATGTGATAGATCTAATGGACTTCAGTCAACATGTACATGTAGAAAAAAAAAATAAGTTAATGTAATTGTTTTAATAATAACAAGTGCTTATAATAACTTATCTGACCATGCCAAACATAGTGTACTTACAAAGGTATTGGATTCTGTCCTATATGCAAATATTTTTTTTTTCACCAAGCTACCATACATATCACCAACTTGGACGAGTTGACTTCAGAACTCAGGGTAAGGACATACATGTAGAGAAATGTAAAGTTATGCACTTCGGCATAAAGAATGCCAAGGCAAATTACACCCTAAATGGTAGTAGATTAGGGATAACACTAGAATGATTTGGGAATTTTTATAGGCAACAATAGGCAATTGTCATGTATAAAAAGGGCAATAATTCATGGGATGAAAATATCATTTTTTTCTCTTTATAAATCACTGCTAAGACCACACTTTTTTGAGATTTTGGGCACCTCTTCTAAAGAAGGATTTTATGGTACTAGAAAAATTGCAGATGCAGGCTACAAAATTAATAAAAAGAATGAAACATTTTAGTTATGAAGAAAGGTTAACAAATTTAAATATCTTTAGTTTAGAACAACAGTGCCTCTAGAAGATATGAAAAATCGATTCAGGGCCAATACAAACTATTGTCTGGAAATCTATTCATAAACAGGACTATACATAGGACACAAGTTCACACATTTAGACTGAAAAAATAAGAGATTTAGTTTAAGGCAAAGGAAAGGGTTTTTTGTTTTTTTTACAGTAAGAACAATAAGGATGTGGAATTCTCCGCCTCAGGTAGTTTTATCACAACAAAATACATGAATACTTGCAAAAACATAACATTCAAGGATATAATTTTTAATGTGTGGGGTAAAATTTCCTTGATCCAATGAGAGATCTAAATTGCTATTCTGGGGTCAAGAAGAAATGTTTTCCTAAACTGGGTTTTTTGCCTTCTTTTGGATCAATAGCAAAAACAGATGTTTGAAATGCTGAACTTGATGGACGCATGTCTCTGTGTAACATATTCAGCTTCATCCCTGGAAAAGGCCACTTCTAAGTTAATACCAAATTTAAGTAAAGTTTAGGAAAATCAAAGGGACACTATAGTCACCTGAACAACTTTAGCTTAATGAAGCAGTTTTGGTGTATAGAACATGCCCCTGCAGCCTCACTGCTCAATCCTCTGCCATTTAGGAGTTAAATCCCTTTGTTTATGAACCCTAGTCACACCTCCCTGCATGTGACTTTGTTATGGTACTTTTTGCAGTAAACCAAAATGTTTAAATGTCTATCTGTTCCTGTCCAAATTAAGAAAATTGAATTGCGTATATACGCTGAAGTAATTAAGTCTGACACACGGAGTTCAGGTTAAAATAACTTCGAGAAAATTTATTGGCAAGTGAAGCAAAGCGGGCGCGCAGGCCCTTTTAAGAGACATTTTACGTCATCATTGATTATCAATATATTAGTGAATAAACATCATTAATTGGGTTAATTGTTAAGTGTCTGAATTAGTGTCCACCTATCAGTATAATTAATTGGCTCAAAAACTAAGTGGTTAGTCCCGTGCCCACCCACCAAGAGGTGGTATTATTTTGGACACGGGTGGGGACAAGGGGGTTTGGAGCGTCATTTTACACGGTCAGTGATCTCAGATCTCGTGGCCAGGTGCAAGGTCTCTTATGAATAGAACATTTCATTACTACTGTGTTCTCATGGCCTTCAAATTATACTATGTTGCGAGTTAGGGGAAAGTCAGCAGTTCCTGAGTTAGTCATGTCTTAATAGAAAATACAGTCTTTGTCCATTGTTAGATGTGCTGGGAAATTCTGTCATGTAATGTAGTTTTAAAATGAAGAAGTTAGGTTATGAGGACAAAATGGAGGAATGAAGAAGTCAGGTTAGGAGGACAAAATGGAGGATTTGTCACGGTATGAGATTAAAATGGAGTTAGTACAATAATTCAATACAAGTGCAATAAAGATTTTTAATAATTCTACATCAGTCCCCCCTATGAAATGTTAGATTCTAAGAGATAAAACTTTATTTGTTAGTACCAGAAGACGTGTTAACCCAAAGGCACAGAAACCCCGTGGCCGCTAGCTAGGTGTTAATGCAAAGTGCAAGTCTGTCCCTAGAGCTGACCCTAATAGGCTAACTCATCGTCAGCATGGCTCTCGAACACTTCACTCCCATGGGTGGCCCATGATGGCTTGCCCACCACTTCTCCACACGGGGACTTTACCATTCACTGACAGATGCTGTCCCTAAGCTGGTCCCTTCCTAGAATTCTCGCACTTTATCAACAAAAGGGATAGTTTGCAGCGGTAAACAGGGTGAGTTGAGATCTTGGAAATCTTGGTCATCAACTTCGAGATGTGTGAAAGTGGGTGCCGCTTGATCAACAGTCTTCATGAGGGATTTTCTCAGACAAGGGAGGACACAACAAAAGAGAAGAGCAAAGATAAAAAGAAAAATTAGTATTGCCATACCAATATGCATTAAAGCTTTTTGCCATCCTGTCATCCAACCAAACCATCTTTCCCAGGGATCTTTTATCCCAGAATTCCTTTTTAACTCTTCAGAAAGGTCATTTAATTTTTCTATGGCTAATGTAACTTTACCATTAGGGCCTGTGTTTTCTGGGATGTAGGTACAACATGTCATGGTGTCGGGCAAAATTTTACATACCCCTCCTTTTTCGGCTAAGATCATATCTAAGGCCATTCTATTCTGGAAGGCCATTTGGGATGTGGCCTGCAACTGTTCGGCCAATCCCTGGAGGGCATCTCTGGTATAATTAACAAAACGCTGTTGATTATAATAAATGTAATTTATCCAATTTAAATTCTTGTTTGTGGTAACTATGGCAAAAAGTGATTCAAATCCTGCAGCAACTTCATCTCTTGATTTAAATTCATTGGGCACCCCCCTAGGCACCCCAATGGCATCAATATAAACATGAGGGTCAAAACTTCCCTTCACTGGGGCTTCGCGCTTAACCTTAGTGTGTCTGGACTCATGAGTAATGAGGTGTGTGTCAGAGATGATGTGTATGGGCATAATGGCTTTAGCCAAAGTACACTCCCCCCACCACTCCTTGTCCATCCTGGATCTTAACTGTAAATCCCCACACAACCAGTAAATATCCCCCAATGACCTAGTGTGAAACTGCAACAAGTTCATGGAGACATTTCTGTAGGTAGCACAATACCCCTTGGAGAAGTTACCTAAGAATCTGCCAATTCCATCATAATTAGCATAACAAGTGTAATTACCTTTATATACTGTAATACCATCTGGGGGTTTGACATCCTGGGTTAGGAGAGGATACTCCTTTGTCCATGCTTTACATATGGACCTGTTAAAATCATAGTGATAGGCAAAAAGGCTCAAAACACATGCTTCTATATCTACTGGCAGGATTAAAGGCACAGTGCCCAGGTGAGGCCGGGCACCGCCACACACATAACATGCAGTCTTATTATGCTTATTAGCATTATATTTCATCCATTCTAACCATAGATTTACATCATTAAAACCTGTTTCTGCGGCCATGGTATCTTCAAAGGTGGGGTTAGCAATGGCCATCATATCTTGAAAAGTCTGGATGTGTGGTTTTAATGGATTGGGGACCATATGGGTAGCCCCTTGCCACTCAGAAGAGTTGCACATATCTTTAAGGTAGAAATGCCCTAACTTTTTATAGGAACCCTTTTTCCAATACATTCCCATCACATATTGGTCTACATCTGTTGGACTTGGATGCTCAATATTAAGAATTAATTTCATTGGTGTACCTCCCCCAGGCTTTCTCAAAGTCATTCTCTGGAGAAGGGATCTACCCTGATCATCTACTTTAGATAAGGCACTTTTTGGCTTGTAACCCCAGGCAGGCCCGGCATTCCATCCCGCCGCCCCCCAATGGTCACAATTGTGCCCCCATTGTTTGTCCACTACACAAACATATGGGTCTTTTGAATGGGGAATATCTCTATAGATGTTCTGAATTTGTGATGTAGGGAACGGGCATTCTACAATATCACAATAATCAAAGGTATAGGTAGCCACATGGGTACATGATGAATTATACCAAAAGGTGTACCCACTAATATCCTTAGTAATGGCTACCTGCTGGGCCTTAATTGAACTAATTAAGGAGATTATGTACCAGAGGTACATGCTTGTGCGGTATCTGCTTCCTCTGGGGCAGGAGACTTCTTGCAATGGGAAGCGTGGATCCAATTTGGCCTGCCGGCCACTTTGACGGAGGTTGCGGTGATCAGGAGAACTTGGAATGGACCGTCAAATCTTGGTTCCAGGGTATTTTTCCGCACAAATTTCTTGACCAGAACCCAATCTCCGGGAAGCAGGCTGTGGGTACCTGTATCCAAATCGGGATCTGGAATTGAAGAGAAAACTTGGGCATGTATTTTGTTTAAGGCACTTGCAAGTTCAGTTACATAGTCTACTAAAACATCTGATTGGAGCTGTAACTGTTGCGGATAATAACAACCTAGTCTGGGTGCTGTTCCAAATAGAATCTCATATGGGGATAATGAGTGTTTCCCTCTAGGTGTGTGCCTAACACTGAATAAAGCTATTGACAGGCTTTCTGGCCAGGGCATCTTTGTTTCTTGTGACATTTTTAACATTCTGGCTTTTAGAGTGCCGTTCATGCGCTCTACTTTACCACTACTTTGCGGGTGGTAAGGGGTGTGAAAGGCTAGGGTCACCCCCAGAGCAGTCCAAATTTCTTTAGTCACTGTTGCTGTAAAAGCTGGGCCCTGATCACTTTCAATGACTTCTGGAAGTCCAAATCTACATACAATGTCTGTAAGTAGACGTTTTGCTGTTGTTTTTGCAGTGATATTGGCCACGGGGTAGGCTTCTGGCCAGCCTGAAAACATATCCACTATTACTAGTGCATATTCATGAGGCCCACTCTTGGGCATTTGTATATGGTCAATTTGAATTCTCTGGAATGGGTACATGGGTTTCGCCAGGTGTTTTGGAGGCACCTTGATGGGTTTTCTTGGATTGCATTTGGCACAAATGACACAGGCCCTACAGAAGCTGTTGATCAATGTTGTGATTCCAGGTGCTTCATAATACTTCTGTATGAGGGCGGCCATTAAGTCTTTTGACAAATGTGCAGGTCCATGTGCCCATTGGACAACTGCTGGATATAAATTCTTTGGAAGGCAAAATTTGAAGTTGTTGTAGTATACCCCATCCTTTAGGACAGCTCCTTTCTTCTTCCATTTCTGGATTTCTTCAGGGGTAATTGCAGCTTGCTGTTCTCGCAGAATTCTTAAATCAGTAGGAAGAGTTTGCAGAGCAAAAATAGGAACTTCTTCTTCTTGTCCGGACACTTCTTCATCCACTTCCTGCAAATCTCTGGCTGCTTGCTTAGCAGCCTGATCAGCCAAATGGTTGCCCTTTGCTTCATCTGTATCCAACTTCCCATGTGCCTTCACTTTCAGAACGGCCACCTCTTCGGGGAGTAGGAGGGCATCCATTAGATCCTTGATTGCAAAGCTGTGTTTGACTGGTGTACCGGCAGTGGTAAGAAATCCTCTTGTCTTCCAGATGAGGCCGAAGTCATGTGCCACACCCAGAGCATATCTTGAATCTGTATAGATGTTGGCACGTTTTCCTTCGGCAATTTTGCATGCTGAAGTTAGGGCTTGTAATTCAGCTTCTTGCGCAGACATTGCTGGTGGCAAAGGTGATGATTTGATAACTTCATCTGTTGTGGTTACGGCATATCCTGTATGGTATCTTCCTTCTTCATCAGCATACCTTGATCCGTCCACAAACAGGGTAAAATCTGGATCTGGCAATGGATTCTCATGCACAGTTGGTAAGTGCACTGTCTCCATCTTCATTTGTTCAAAACAGTCATGGGGTGTTTCTGGATCATAATCATTCACTATGACCAGATCTTGAAATTCTTCTTCCAGGAAATGGCGTGGCCATGCTTCAAGAAGATCAGTTGTTGGGTATTTGACAATACCATTTTCCTGTAGCTGTGATTCATCCATGGTGGCCCATAACTTTGCCATGGGCCCAAGATCATTCCATGACCTTGTCTTCAATTTGGTAACAGCAATATGTGGGATAGCAGTATCCCAATGGCGGTAGAGGTAGTTAAGTTCTTGAGGTAGTTGGATCAGAACCATGCTATTGCCTTCAGAGTCACAATAGAAATCTTGAGCGGTGAGCTCCACCTTTGTCCAGGGGTATAGCTCATCTTCATAGCAAGGTTCAGGAGTAATATTTGGTTTGTACCACGTGGTACAGAAGGCGTACTCCGGGCCTTCACACAAAGGTGTATCTTCTTCATGAAATGTTAGGTTTGGATGCATTCTCTTGATGCACCCACAGAGAAGGTAGATGTAGGTTTCATCCATGATAAACCCATAGTAGATACCCCCCTCAGGGAGTGGAAGAAGAGTGGATGGATTAAGAACTTGACATCTTTGTATGGAAATGTTGTCAGGCAGGAGAAGATGACATTGCAGGCGTAGGTGTCTGGCGGGAGACACGTGCTTGAGCTGGACTTGGTTGATAATGGCAGAGATGTCATGGGGGGCCAAAACAACCAGAGAGTGGCCAAGGACCAGGTCAGAGGTTCTTTCAATGAGTTCTCTTGCAGCAAAAACAGCCCTAAGGCAGGAAGGAGTCCCTCTGGCCACAATGTCCAGTTGGCATGAGAAATATCCAATAGGCCTCTGGCGGCCTCTTAAGTCATTAGTTTGGGTAAGGACTCCCGTAGCATGGCCTTGTCTTTCAGAGACAAATAATTTGAAAGGTTTGGAATAGTCTGGTAGGCCCAATGCAGGAGCAGATGCAATAGCACGTTTTAGGGTGCGGAAATTGTCCAGAGCTTCATTGGTCAGGCCAAATGGATCTGACTTGAGTGCATCATAGAGGGGTTGCATAAGCAGAGAGGCTTCTGGAATCCATGCTCTGCAATAGGAGATGAGGCCTAAGAAGGCATGAAGAGATTTTGCAGTCCTTGGAGGTGGAATATCCAGTACTGCTCTCACCCGGTCCCGAGTGAGATGTCTGGTACCTTGAGATAGGCAATGACCAAGGAAAATTACTGAAGGTTGACAGAACTGCAGCTTGAGGAGTGAAGCTTTGCATCCTTGTTCTGCCAAATAGCAAAGGAGACTAAGTGAACACTTTTCAGTAGTGGGAATATCATCTCCACAGAGCAGTAAATCATCCACATACTGGAGTAAAACAACTTCTGGGTGTTCAGCTTGCCATGGGTCAAGGATGGTACACATGGCTTTTGCAAATTGGCTTGGAGAATTTTGGGCCCCTTGGGGCATGACAGTCCAGGTATACTGTTGCATTTCATGGGTGAAAGCAAACAGGTATTGACAGGATGTGTCCAGTGGAACACTGAAAAAAGCATTAGCCAGATCAATGACTGTGAAATACTTTGCAGATGGTGGGACTCCAGAGAGCAGAGTATGAGGGTTTGGTACAAGAGGGGTATCCAGGACAGTTGCTTCATTGACTGCACGGAGATCCTGGACCATCCTGTACTTCTCTGGCTCACCTTTTGGAGTTTTCTTCTTTACAGGAAATAATGGAGTGTTACACTCTGATTTACATTTCACTAAAGCACCCTTCTCCAAGAGTGCCTTGATGTGGATTGAAATGGCTTCAGCCTGAGCTGGTTTTAACGGATATTGTGGTTTTCTTGGTAATTTAGCTCCTGGAATAAGCCTTACCACCACAGGTGGGACATTTAGGTGACCTATGTCCTCTGGGCCTGAGGACCATAAGTGAGCAGGCACCTGGGTCATTAATATTTCTGGGAAATTGGACCTCTGTTCTGCTGCTTGCCCATGGGGTTCTGCTAACTGCAGCATCAGAGGTATGGAGCATAAGGCTGAGGTATCTGAATCAGATAGAGGTGTAGACATTTCTACTTGTCCATCTGGAGTGAAGGTAATAGATGCCTGCAGGCGTGAGAGGACATCAGCGCCTAATAGGTTAATTGGGCAAGTGGAGGAAACCACAAAACGAGCAAGCAAGCTAGAGCCAACTCGTAGTGGAGTTGTTAAAGGGCTGTGTCTTGGCTGGCCATCCACTCCAACACATCAATATTGGACAGAAAAGATGGGTCTGGCAGGCCTTGTTCTCGCAGAACACTACGGGCTGCACCTGTGTCAACAAGAAATGTGGTTGGTTGGCCCTCAATGGGTAAAGTCACTGTAGCAAGTGGCCCCCCCTTATCCCCTGTAGAGACTGCCATGACAGGGGTTAATGACACAGGCTTGCCAATTTCCTAATCATCTGGTTCCTCAACTATTGGAACCTGTTTAGTGGCTTTGGGAGCCGGGGCAGGCTTGGACGGCTTTCTGGGCTCTCTTGGCTCTCTTTTAGGCTTTGGGCAGTCACTTCTAAAGTGTCCCTTGGCTCCACAATTAAAGCAATGTCCATCCTCAAGTTTGGTGCCTTTTGGGATAGGGGTGGAGCGGGACACCATGAGAGGGGCTGAGGTGGGTCTTCTTGGGGTCTGGGCAGATTCCAGACCTCTAGCAACTAAAAGTAAAGTATCCAGAGGAACAACCTTATATTCTGGGCGTGCAGCAATGATTCCCTTGCGTATGGAATCTTTAACACCTTGGACAAATGCACCGGACAACATTTGTGAATGAATCTTGTCAGTAAGATCAAACCCCAAATCTGTAAACATTTGATACAGTCTTGCATGAAACCTTTCCACTGATTCTCCTTTATCTTGTATAACATCAGTAAGGCCAGCAGCCTGATCTGCAAGTTTGTCCTTAGCCCATTCTCTTAATTGGTTGCAGAAAGTTACTCCGGAGGGGTAATCAACATCACTGGAGAGCAGATCTGTACTGAGGTGACGGGCCATGCTGGGCCAATATGCATCCCCCGCTTTAATAGCACAAATACTCAGTAAATCACGCCATGCGGCGGAATAAGTCTTTTGAATTTGAACTATCCCTCGGTAAAAAGGCATAGGTTGCTTTTCTGGGTCAGGGAGTGATTTCATTAAAGCACTAGCTTGAGTGGGGTTAAAGGCAACATATTTGGGAGGGGCCCGTTCTCCCCGACCCTTGTGCCCAAAGGGATCATCGATAGAACGATGAGCTGAGGCTCCCACAGCCTCCAATGAATCCTGGGATACCCTGTCATCCTCTTCCTCCTCTATTTCTACGATCTGGGCCCTTCTACGTGAGGGGCCCGCTTGAGGTGTCAGAACCGGGGGATGGGAGGGAGTTCCAGATGCAGGGGTGGCTTGTGGGTCGTAGTCGTGGGATAAGTAGTCACCGGGAAGTACCGGCATCAGGGCTGAATGACTGGGGGCCGCCATATTGGGGGCGTGAAAGGAAGCTGCGTTGGGGTTAAGGGAAGAAGCGGCGGCCATGTTGGATGTGGGCACATCCGGGGCAGACTGTGCCGTACTGGGCATGACCGGAACCTGGGGAGTGGCTTGGGGAAGGGGGTATGGATAGTTTGGATAGGGCAGGGCCATGGGATACGGGAAGGGGTATGGCCAGGCTGGGGAGGGCAGGAGAGTTGGGTGGGGATTTGGGAAGGAGGTGGGATATTGGACCGGGGCGGAAGCGGGCACGGGAGAGGACGAAGAAGGATTGGTAGGGGTGGGTGTAGAAGGAGGAGCCGGAGCAGAGGAGGAGGAGGTAGTTAGTTGGGCGGATGCAGAAGGGAGGGTAGAGTTGTTAACGGAGAGGGAGTGTAGAGAAGAAATGGCAGATGAAATGTTAGGATTAGGTGCAGAAGGTAGTGCAGGGATGGATGAGGATGATGGGAGTGTTAGAGGTGGGAAAGGAGAAAAGAAAGATCCGTCAGAATTCAGGACCGGGCAGACAGGGGAGGTGATGGGATGGGCATCGGGAGGATTGGGAGTGGGGAACATAGTCAGCTGGCTATCACCTATAGCTGACTGAACCTTGGGGATAGACATCCCCTGGGCGCTATTTTGGGGCGCTGGCTGAGGGAATGCCCCAGCAACACAATTATTATGATACACAAACAATTTCACACCTTTGTGATTTATTTCTTCCTCAACCCAACCTTCTTGCTGAATAGCCTTCGCTACTCTGTACCATGCTTCAGCAGTCTTTAATAAATCGTTATCTGTAAGCTTGCCTTTCTTCTCTGTCAGTAATCTACGCCAGCTTTCTGGTTGTAATCTACCACATGAAGGCACAGCAATTTTACACACTTTAGCAATTCTTTCAACACCTTTAACCATTTCCTCTCCCTCTCTGTCTTCAACTAAATCACATGCGAGCCAGCCCCTACCGGGCTTGCCCAATTCCTGTCCCATATTGCCCCTCCCCCCTATACCAGCGTCCTAGATATAGGGATAGAATAGGAAAAAGGAACAAGAGCGTCTACAATGCTCGACTGCCACTCAAGGAAAAGGGTGTCGACTGCCACTCAAGGAAAAGGGTGGGTCCACTCAAGGAAAACGTAGACTAGTCACTGAATCCGCCTACCCGAGGTGGTAGACACGGATTGGAGCGAGGTGAGAAGTGTGTGACCAATCACTTCTCTATCAAGAGAAATAGGAGTGGATAGAATAATAATATAGGAAGTATAGGAAAGGGAAAAGGCAAGGAAAAATCCTTAGAGACAGACACAGGAGTTTAAATAACTCCTAATTACACAAACAAGACAACAGTACAATTGAAATACAGTGCATGCATCACAGTTCAAATAAAATCAACAGTAAACCTTTCCTTTACTCGTGTGCTTACTCCAAAGTCACCTCCCTCAATCCCGTAGTGCCCCTATAAACCCACTTATAGGTCTCACTACCACGTGGTGCGGGAGACAAGCAATGCCTGCCTGAATCCCCCCGCCACAAATAAAAAAAATTGGAATTCCACCAGCCTCAGCGCTCGAAGCTGTGGGTTACCACCTCTCTGCAAGCAGAGTTACGTGCACAATGAAGCTAGCTAGGCTGTCAAAGTGACACAAGAAGGATCACAGGAAATTATGAGTCTACACAAAATCCACAGTTCCAACACTCCCCTTTTTCCTTACAGCCACAGCCACGAGGCTCCTAAAAGAGGTAAACAGGCAAAGAAGACCCCCAGGAAAATCTCCACAGGTCAACCCCCCTTTTTCCTTACAGCCACAGACCCGTGGCCCCTAAAAGGAGTAAAACAGGCAAACAGGACTCCAGGCAAATCCCCCGGGTCCACCCCCCTTTAACCCAAAAGGGGTAGGCAAGCAAACAGTCAAAACAGAGAACCCCAGGCAAGACCCCCGCATGCTCACCCCCCTTTATCCCAAAAAGGGGAAAACAGGCAAAACAGAGAACCCCAGGCAAGACCCCCGCAGGCTCAACCCCCTTTATCTCAAAAAGGGGAAAACAGGCGAAACAGAGAACCCCAGGCAAGACCCCCGCAGGCTCACCCCCCTTTATCTCAAAAAGGGGAAACAGGCAAACAGTTCAAACACACCCAGGCAACAGATAGACTAAATGCAGGTAAACAAGTGAGTAACGAGACACCGGGCAAGATTTTACCTGTCTTTGATGTCCTCCCGGGAAGCAGTCACAGACACGTGGACGGGTCAATCAAAGGGGCCGGAACATACCGGTGGCTCTGCAGAAGTCTCTACCGTGTACCTGGAGGTGATCAGTCTCCTTTCCTTCCCCCTGGATTCCTCCGTCCAACAGTGTCTTCCTTAGGACGGCTCACCGGCCAGACATAGCCCGGTGCCCCACGTTGGGCGCCAAGTTTGTTATGGTACTTTTTGCAGTAAACCAAAATGTTTAAATGTCTATCTGTTCCTGTCCAAATTAAGAAAATTGAATTGCGTATATACGCTGAAGTAATTAAGTCTGACACACGGAGTTCAGGTTAAAATAACTTCGAGAAAATTTATTGGCAAGTGAAGCAAAGCGGGCGCGCAGGCCCTTTTAAGAGACATTTTACGTCATCATTGATTATCAATATATTAGTGAATAAACATCATTAATTGGGTTAATTGTTAAGTGTCTGAATTAGTGTCCACCTATCAGTATAATTAATTGGCTCAAAAACTAAGTGGTTAGTCCCGTGCCCACCCACCAAGAGGTGGTATTATTTTGGACACGGGTGGGGACAAGGGGGTTTGGAGCGTCATTTTACACGGTCAGTGATCTCAGATCTCGTGGCCAGGTGCAAGGTCTCTTATGAATAGAACATTTCATTACTACTGTGTTCTCATGGCCTTCAAATTATACTATGTTGCGAGTTAGGGGAAAGTCAGCAGTTCCTGAGTTAGTCATGTCTTAATAGAAAATCTTTGTCCATCAGTCTTTGTCCATTGTTAGATGTGCTGGGAAATTCTGTCATGTAATGTAGTTTTAAAATGAAGAAGTTAGGTTATGAGGACAAAATGGAGGAATGAAGAAGTCAGGTTAGGAGGACAAAATGGAGGAATGAAGAAGTCAGGTTAGGAGGACAAAATGGAGGATTTGTCACGGTATGAGATTAAAATGGAGTTAGTACAATAATTCAATACAAGTGCAATAAAGATTTTTAATAATTCTACATCAACTTGCACAGCCTTCCATAAACACTCCCTGTAAAGAGAGGGCTATTTAGGCTGTCTTTATTGCAAGTTCTGTTTAATTAAGATTTTCTTATCCCCTGCTATGTTATTAGCTTGCTAGACCCTGCAAGAGCCTCCTGTATGTGATTAAAGTTCAATTTAGAGATTGAGATTCAATTATTTAAGGTAAATTACATCTGTTTGAAAGTGAAACCAGTATTTTTTTTCATGCAGGCTCTGTCAGTAATAGCCGGGGGAGGTGTGGCTAGGGCTGCATAAACAGAAACAAAATGATTTAACTCCTAAATGACAGTAATTGAGCAGTGAAATTGCAGGGGAATGATCTATACACTAAAACTGCTTTATTTAGCTAAAGTAATTTAGGTGACTATAGTGTTCCTTCAACCATCTGTCTGCTTAAACTTTGAACATTAAAAAAAAAAAATTGACAGATTGCTTTGAAATTACGAGTGAAGCCATATGCAATGTGATATGTACAAATGCAATATCTAAGTGCATTCCTGCTTAAAGACATTGCATTTATTCATGTATTAAGCCTGCCTTTAACATTGATACCTTGACTTATAAACCTTTACCAGCTGGGGATTAAAATGTGTTCTTGTACCAGCATCCATTTAGATACTTATGTCATTCCAGACTGTTGTACCGGACACTATAACATCAGCAGAACATATCAGAAAGGTTCAGGCGCTGTTTGTGTGGGAGCCTGTGGTTTTCCACAAGATGCTCAAACAGTATCTTTTTCCTGTCCTTTCACTACCCTTAAGAGGTAATTTTATACAGCGTTTGAGAAAAAAAATATATTTTGTTTGCATATTAAAGGGACATACATTACTTGACAATTATTATTTTTTTAAATTAGCAAGGAAGGGGCGTGGCCTGACTGGGAAGCTGTACAGTCGCACATGATATGGGCGCCTGGGCCTGAATATCGGCTGAAATCAGGGGCAATCTGTGCCATCCTGAACCCTAATCTATCACAAATTGCTATGCAGAAGCTGACGACCTGGGGGATACCCCACAAGCCTGGAATACCTGCCGGAATGACCGACCTGAGGCCTGGGGCCTACACCAAGCAGGGCAGAGGAGAGACGGCCGCTCTCCCGGCCCGCACACACACGCAGCACCCGCAACGCAAGGCTGCCACCCCCCCCCCTTAGGACCGGTGGGGGTTATCCCGGTCCAAATAGCCTCGAACAACGTACCTCTGTGGACCTCACACGCAGAAACCAGACCCAACCATGCACCATGCCTGGAAGCACCCAGCCACACAAAAATGGCGGACGTGCAGCCGGGTGGAGGAGAAAGGCCAGCGGAATGCAGCCCCAGCACAAGCGACTTACTTACCAGCCGCCTGAACGACCTGTTCACAGCCTTCTGGGCACGAATTATGGCCCGGCAAGTGGCAGAGCAGCAGCAGGAACGGGAGAGCAGGAGAATGGGGGGCCAACTCGACAACGCCGACCGAAGGGGGACTGGGACACCCTCGGGCAAAGCCTTAGTAAAGCAGCCTACAAAACGAGATGATAGCCCATCTGGGCCGACGGCCATTGAGGGAACAACCCCAGTGCATCAGCCACACAGGCGGAGACCGGCCCGCCGAAGGCGACGCAACACCAAGGCCTCCAGACCTGTCCCGATGGGGAAGGATCCGGACCCTAGAGGTACCCGAATCAGTGGACACAGGATGCCGGCCGTGCTACCGGCCCGGAGCTGGAGGGCGAAACCAGACATCTCCCGGCGGACCGACTACCAACGGGAACCCCCAATGCCGCAGACTCGGTTCCCACCCAAAGGAAAGGGGTGACTACACAGCAGGCAGGCGGCCAGCACCATGCTCCTTACTGAACGCTGCCCGGCCACCTGGTGACTATATCCATGCTATCTCCCTCCCTCCCTAACCCCCACATACATAAGCTATCAGGCTTACCACCATATCCACTGGGCTGCAGCTTAGACCAGCTCTAAATACCACTCTTGCCTGATCCCCTAGTACAAGCGAGAAAACCCACTCACGTAACACCCACAGAGGTCCATTAATCTTAATAGTTTAAAAGCAATGTGTAAGCATGTTTCATTAATCTCTCTCAGCATGATTGAACTCTATGCAGCAAATCACCACTGTTCACCCTACTCTATATCCTACAAGCATGAATATACATCTAGATATTATAACTATATAAAAAAGAGTGCAGAGATTCAGACATGTGATGCTGTTTAATGGTTGATATTTTCTCTTGATACCTTGCAATGTCTATGTTCATTTGTGTACTTTGCAAAGCACTACAAAAATAAAGAATTTAAAAAAAAAATTAGCAAGGAAACACTTCTAAACAAATATACAAAGCAAGAAAACCGTTGAAACGTATGTAATAAACATTCATAAACTTGGTCAGCTTGTATTACTGGGCACGCCTCACAGCTAGTGAAGTTTCTTCAGCTGACCCTCCCACTTACCCATCCGTCTCAATATCAGACCAGTCCACTAATGATAGATATAGGGCATCACCAGGAGAGAGAAACCAGATACTGGAGCCTGCTCTGCATAAATCACACTGATCATACGCTCTTTCCTCTCATAATAAGGTTAAAGGACCACTATAGGCACCCACACCACTTCAGCTCAATGAAGTGGTCTGGGTGCCAGGTCCATCTAGGATTAACCTTTTCTGCTGTAAACATAGCAGTTTCAGAGAAACTGCTATGTTTACTTTAGGGTTAATCCAGCCTCTAGTGGCTGTCTCGTTGACAGCCGCTAGAGGCACTTCCGCGCTTCTCACTGTGATTTTTCACAGTGAGAAGACGCCAGCGTCCATAGGAAAGCATTGAGAATGCTTTCCTATGGACAGGCTGAATGCGCGCACTGCTCTTGCCGTGCATGCGCATTCAGCCGATGACGGCGAAAAGGAGGAGGAGAGTTCCCTGCGCCGAGGGAGCCCGGCGGGGGAAAACAGGTAAGATTTAACCCCTTCCACCCGGCGGGAAGGGGGCCCTGAGGTTGGGGGGGTACCTAGAGACCCTATAGTGCCAGGAAAAAAAGAGTGTGTTTTCCTGGCATTATAGTGGTCCTTTAAGGTATCTTCCAACTGCACGTGTAAATCCTTTCCAGCATTCATAGGGATAGGGTCCCCTTGAGTTGGTGTAGAATGCATAAGCAAAAAAGCAGCAGGTAACTATAAAAAAAAAAAAAATCATATTTACCTGATTTTATTTTTCAGCCTGTAAAGTGAGTCAACTAAAGATTTTGAATGAGGTGGCCATCTCAAAGTGATGTATGTGGTGACATGCTGGTTTTATCTATTACTCCACTTATTCTACCATTTATTTATTTTTTATTACTGTATGCCTCAATCATAATCTATCATTTCATATTTATTGTCAGCTGCTTATGAGCTTTTAACAGTGTTGACACACTTTTTCATTGTTTTCAAACACTTTATACCTTAAGTTAAGCAGTCGCGCTTAAAGAATACGATTTATTACAACCTAATTCCCTTATCCAGCTAAACAGCCAATACGATTCGATATGACAGCTGACAACAGTTCTCAGCAAATCAACGAATAACTAGAAAGTGAAAACAAACACTACATATATCAAAAATAGCATAGTATTATTGGGGGATTATAGTGCCCACTATGCACGTAATACAAGGTTATAGGATTAGCCACTGATAACTTTGCAATTACATCACAGTATGAAAGTTATCATGTTGTGTTAAAGGACCACTATAGGCACCCAGACCACTTCAGCTTAATGAAGTGGTCTGGGTGCCAGGTCCATCTAGGTTTAACCCTTTTTGCTGTAAACATAGCAGTTTCAGAGAAACTGCTATGTTTACCTATGGGTTAATCCAGCCTCTAGTAGCTGTCTCATTGACAGCCGCTAGAGGCGATTCCGCTCTACTCACTGTGATTTTCACAGTGAGAAGACGCCAGCGTCCATAGAAAAGCATTGACAATGCTTTCCTATGGACTGGCTGAATGCGTGTGCAGCTCTTGTCACGCATGCGCATCCAGCCGATGACGGCGAAAAAGAGGAGGAGAGTTCCCCATGCCGAGGGAGCCCGGCAGGGGGAAAAAGGTAAGGGATTAACCCCTTCCACGCCCTAGAGCCTGGCGGAAGGGGGACCCTGAGGGTGGGGGGGACCTAGAGACCCTATAGTGCCAGGAAAACGAGTATGTTTTCCTGGCACTATAGTGGTTCTTTAACCCTGCAATCTCTGCATATTGATCTCAAGATCTTGTGATTTATGACAAAAGTAAAAGGAACACTACAAACCCCTAAACCTCTTCAGCTTGCTAAGTAATTTAGGTTACAAATGCATTTTCCCCTTGTTTTATGTATTTGTTGTTTTATTTTTCAAAGTGCCAATTTCAAAAGAAACCAGCACTTTTGTAAGTCCCTTTGGTAACACCTCCTAGTTGTCAACCAGACAGAAACAGAAGTAAGAGCTTCTTGTATAGAAGTGTTGATTGTATTGGTTTTCTTTGAGCAGATCTTGGTGATTGCTGTGCATGCTCCCTATGCTTCTCTATGATGATTGTGTTGATCTCGGTGGAGGGGGGTGGAGTGGAGCTGAAGTGAAAAGACAACAAACTCAACACTGGATTAAATGTAAATTACTTGGGTTTGGGGGGGGGGTTGTTTGTTTTTTTGAGGACACATTTGGAGGGGCCTTAAGTCTCAAATAGAAATGGAAAACGTCAAACCTTAGAAATAAATGTATTTATCGGATTTAAAGTTCATAATGATTATTCACTGGTATTATTGTCAGAAACCAGATGAAGGCATTTTTGGATTGTAATCATGTAGAAAGCAAGCAAACATGCAACGCCAAGCAAAGTTCAGAAACCATTATCAAATGAAACCATACAGTTGTTTGTGATTGAGACCCCTGTTTTGTAAGTCTACGGAGGCTATGCAGTTTTCCCTCGGTCAATGATTGCTTTGTATGATAAAACAAATTGGAAGAGAATGGTTCCAGACCCTGTTTCACAATGTTGTTTTCTTTTTCTCCATGGAGGAGGAGCAACATTTAGAAGATTACAGAGATCATTCTGAAGAAATAACAATGGAAAATCTTCAGCCTCTCAGCTCACTAGGCAAGTGAAGTTTCTAATTACTCGTCATGTGTAAAGCAGATATTCCCACTCTGATAAATCTTTCATTAGTAAGGAATTTTATCAATGGGAAAAAAACAAATTTAGTTTGGTAATTAAAGGGTTACTCAAAACACCATAACTACAGCAGTTTCTGTAGTAGTAATGGTGCCAAGAGTCCACTGACACCATCCCCTGGTAAGGACTCAAACAGCTTCTGTTTGTTTTCACACCTGGATCTCCTGGGTCCCCATGGTCCTCTGGGTCTTTATAATGTCAAAGTTATCATTCCACATTGGCTATAATCATTTTTGAGCAACTTTGCACTTCATTTATTGGCGGAGGATCAGAGAGCAGTAAGAGTCTCTGCTCCTTTTACAATTTTGCTGAACTGACCACAAGGTGATGCTGACAATTCTGTATGTGAACACCTACATCTCATTACACAAAGCAGTGTAATTGGGCAGAACTGCAAACACATAGTCCAAGTATAAGGTTAGGGACAGAAATAGATTGATTAGACCCAAGGCAACTTTCCAGAATAAACTGTCTTGATAATGCAATAGGGACATCTCTAATTCGAGTATTATTTTTGAGGCTACGTTTTTGCAGAATTAGTTGAGTTCTATATGACAAAGCTGTTGTAGAATGAGTCACTGGGCTAATTTTAAAATTGAAGAATGGGTGGCAGCTAAAAGTATACACATGATTTGGGTCCCTGTCAAAATAAAGTGGCATGGTAGTATATATTTTATTGAAAATAGAAATGTATTTCTGTGTGGGGATAATATGCATGGGGGGAGAGGTTATTTGTTTCAGTGTCATTTGGGATTGTGTCATTTTTTTTCTATCTGATATACTGATACTGGATTATTGCTACACACTTTTAGATAATATGAACTAATACTATTGACGTGAATGCAATGTTTTCCATAACTGAAAATGTTACTCTCTTTTAAATAGATTGTGCAAGCAAAGAATGTGGGAAAAAAATAAAGAATGGAGCCAAAGACAAGATATCAAATAAGCGAAACAGAAAACGTAGGTCTGAGCGTAATTTGGGAAAAGAATCTTCCTTGCATGATGAAGTTGAAGGAAGTCCAAGTTACTTATCTGCAGAAAATGCAGAAGATGATTATATTGCAATTATTATTAAGGAGGAATCCAGTTCATGTGATGAAGACAATATTACAGACCACGGCCTTTCTACACCTGCAGAACAGCAAAAATATGTATCTGTTTGTGTTAAAGAGGAATCCTCAACTGAAAAAGGCAAGCTCATAAACTCGGACACATCCATGAATCTTACACAAGCAGATAATACATTTGTTCATATTAAGGAAGAATCGGTATCGTGCGAAGAAGGAAATTCCACTGATTCTGACATTCTCGTACCTTCATTATTTACACTTACACAATCCAATAAAAATTTCAAATCCACACAGGAAACTCCTAATGTGTCCATAGAAAAATGTTCAAAATGTGGAGCAAATTTCAAAAAGAAATCAGATTTTATCTCTCCTGAATCAACACACAGCACCGAAAAGCTCTATAACAACTCGGAGTGCCAGACATGTAACTTGGATCGTATTAAAAAGGCAGTTCACAATAGAAAGAAGCTAGCTTGCTCGTTATGCGGGAAAGAATTTTCATATAAGTCACAGCTTGCTACACATCAAAGGAATCACACAGGAGAGAAACCGTTCTCATGTCCTGAATGTGGAAAATCTTTTACTTGGAATTCACATCTTGCAGCACATGTAAGAATTCACACTGGAGAGAAACCTTTTGCATGCTCGTTGTGTGAGAGAAGTTTTACTAATAGTGCAAGCCTTGTTGCACATCAAAGGTCTCATACGGGAGAGAAGCCATTCTCCTGTTCAATATGTGGGAAATGTTTTACAAATAGCACTTATCTTGTTACTCACCAGAGGATTCACACTGGAGAGAAGCCATTTTCATGTTCTGAATGTGGGAAATGTTTTACCGACAAATCTAGCTTTATTAGACACTTGAGAATTCATATAGGTGTGAAACCATTTTCATGTTCTACATGTGGGAAGTGTTTCATTGAGAAAGGGAGTCTTCTTAGGCACCAAAGTATCCATTCAAAAAAGAAACAATAAGTTATTTATCGTAAAATCAACAACTGATTTTGAATGTTTGAACTAATATTTATATAATATGAGTGATATATTTTTCATTTGTTTTCTCTAATGACCTTTGCCCACTATTTATTCATTTTTCATGACAGTTTATTTTTTCATGTTTATTTTTAATAAGCACCATAAGCCGTCTTGCATATGCTGTTTGAGGCCTACCTAAGGATTTGGGAGGAGGAGTATAATTATGAACTTATTTCTTGTGCATTTCAGTAAGGGGGTTTACCCCAATTCCCAATATCCTTTCTAGTTTGCTTCTTTTTTTAATGTTGCATACAGTTTTGGAGTAATGTATAAATATCACAAGTATAATATTTATACAATAGGTCAATACCTCTCAAAATGCTATGTAATCAAATCAAGCAATGCAGAAAGAAAACTTCTAATTTTGTGGTATTTTTATTTGTTTGTCATCTGAACAATATCTAGATTAGATGGTGAAAATAAACCAAGCAGTATGTGATTTGTGTTATACATACACGAATGTGTGTTAAATGCACACACTTACATGCCAACCTTCACCAAAAGAATGAAAATTGTCTCCCTTCCCCTTGAGCTGAAACATATCTGTGTTAGCTGTGAGGATGGAGGGGATGCAAAGTGGTCTAGTATGCAGGGATGTCCTTGGTATAGGAAGGAACAGAAAAGTCATGCACTACCGTGTCCAGCCTCCTTTATGCTCTCACTTAAATTTTTACAGTTCAAAGCCAGCCTGAAACTTGTGGAGGTGTATACTGGAGTGATTTACATTACAAAACCCTACATACCATGCAGTTAGTGGTGAATTCTGTGAAGTGAATGAACGCCTGGCATCAATGTAAAATGTTGGAGAGGCAGAGGGAGTTCAGAAGTGGAGAGAAATCACTGTGCTAGGCAACATGGCATTATTAACCTATTGCAGTGTAAAGCGTAACAGGCAGCTATAATTTTTTAAAAATTGTGCCAGGGCCTCCCACCCCATTCATCTTGCTACTCTAGGCTCAGGTCTAGTCATTCTATTTGATGATACGATCTTTCAGCCCAGTCTACCTCCACATTTATCTAAGACTTTTCTGTTTTGTTAGAGTTGTCATTAATGGTACATTTTCAAGCTAGACAGAGGTGGTAAATGGTGTCTCTCAGGTTTCTGTTCTGGAACCCCTTCTATCGAACATGTTCAGTAACATGTTAGAAATGATCTTGAAAAAAAGCATTAAAAGTCATGTTTCAGTGTTTGCAGATGACACAAAATTTTGTAAACTAATACAATGTGAGCAAGATATTACTTTGCTGCAGAGGGAGTTAGACTGGAGGACTGGGCACTCAAATGGCAGATGAAATTTAATGTAGAAAAATGCAAAGTTATGAACTTTGGGGTAAATAATGCACAAGCAACTTGTACTCTAAATGGAAGTGAATTAGGGATAACTACAAACGAGAAGAATTTGGGAATTGTTATAGACAACAAACTAGGCAACAATGTGCAATGTCAATCAGCAGTGGCTAAGGCCAGTAAGGTAACGTCATGGATAAAAAAGGACATTGATTCCTGGGATGAGAATATCATTTTGTCTCTTTTATAAATCACTGGTAAGAGCACACCTTGAAAATGCTGTGAAATTTTGAGCCCCTGTTCTAAAGAAGGATATTATGGTACTAGAAAAAGTGCAGAGGTGGACTACAAAATTAATAAAATGAAGAAAGGTTAACAAATAGTGATGTCGCGAACATAAAATTTTCGATTCGCGAATGCGAACTTCCGCAAATGTTCACGAACGGGCGAACCGCCATAGACTTCAATGGACAGACTAATTGTAAAACCCACAGGGACTCTTTCTGGCCACAATAATGATGGAAAAGTTGTTTCGAAGGGACTAACACCTGGACTCTGGCATGCCGGAGGGGGATCCATGGCAAAACTCCCATGGAAAATTATATAGTTGATGCAGAGTCTGGTTTTAATCCATAAAGGACATAAATCACCTAAAATGCCTAAATTGTTTGGAATAACGTGCTTTAAAACATCAGGTATGATGTTGTATCGATCAGGTAGTGTAAGGGTTACGCCCGCTTCACAGTGACAGACCAAACTCCCCGTTTAACGCACCGCAAACAGTCCATTTGCACAACCGCAAACTCCCCATTTGAACAAGGTTGGATACCAAGCTAGCCATGTCCCGTTCCTTGTCCTCACTGATGTCATTGAAGGTCTCTCTTCAATGACATCAGGAAGCGGGAGATGGAAAAAGATGCTTGGTCGGTCCTCCTACTTCAAATTTGGGGCACTGCGCGTGCAATCTAATGTGCCACCAGAAAGGAGTGGTGTGTTAAGTAGTCCCCCTCATCTCAGGCCTTTTTTAGTCGAATGTATCGCCCACTGTCAGTCCCTTCGGGATCCATCCCTCATTCATCTTAATAAAGGTGAGGTAATCTAGACTTTTTTGACCTAGGCGACTTCTCTTCTCAGTGACAATACCTCCTGCTGCTCTGAAGGTCCTTTCTGACAGGACACTTGAAGCGGGGCAGGCCAGAATTTCTATCGCAAATTGGGATAGCTCAGGCCACAGGTCAAGCCTGCACACCCAGTAGTCAATGGGTTCATCGCTCCTCAGAGTGTCGATATCTGCAGTTAAGGCGAGGTAGTCTGCTACCTGTTGGTCGAGTCGTTCTCTGAGGGTGGACCCCGAAGGGCTGTGGCGATGCGTAGGACTTAAAAAGCTCTGCATGTCCTCCATCAACAACACGTCTGTAAAGCGTCCTGTCCTTGCCGTCGTGGGAGGAGGAGGATTACTTTCACCTCTTCCCCTGTTAGATTCCCGTTGTGCTGTGACATCACCCTAATACGCTGTGTAAAGCATACTTTTTAATTGATTTTGGAACTGCTGCATCCTTTCCAACATTTCAGGCACTTTCTGCTTATACCGGGGGTCTAGTAGCGTGGACACCCAGTGCAGGTCGTTCTCCTTCAGCCTTTTTATACGAGGGTCCTTCAACAGGCACGACAGCATGAAAGACCCCATTTGCACAAGGTTGGATGCCGAGCTACTCATGTCCTGTTCCTCGTCCTCAGTGATCTCTCTGAAGGTATGTTCTTCCCCCCAGCCACGTACAACACCGCGGGTACCAGATAGGTGACAGCGAGCACCCTGGGATGCCTGTTGTGGTTGGTCTTCCTCCTCCTCCTCAAAGCCACATTCCTCCTCTGACTCCTCTTCCTCACAATCCTCTTCCAGCGTTGCCACGGGTCCAGCATTCGATGCTGATAAGGCTGTTTCTGGTGGTGATGGTGACCACAACTCTTCCTCTTCACGCTCATCTACGGCCTGATCCAGCACTCTTCGCAGGGCACGCTCCAGGAAGAAAACAAATGGTATGATGTCGCTGATGGTGCCTTCGGTGCGACTGACTAGGTTTGTCACCTCCTCAAAAGGACGCATGAGCCTACAGGCATTGCGCATGAGCGTCCAGTAACGTGGCAAAAAAAATCCCAGCTCCGCAGAGGCTGTCCTAGCACCCCGGTCATACAAATACTCGTTAACTGCTTTTTCTTGTTGGAGCAGGCGGTCGAACATTAGGAGTGTTGAATTCCAACGTGTCGGGCTGTCGCAAATCAAGCGCCTCACTGGCATGTTGTTTCACCGCTGGATATCGGAAAAGTGCGCCATGGCCGTGTAGGAACGCCTGAAATGGCCACACACCTTCCTGGCCTGCTTAAGGACGTCCTGTAAGCCTGGGTACTTATGCACAAAGCGTTGTACGATCAGATTACACACATGTGCCATGCACGGCACATGTGTCAACTTGCCCAAATGCAATGCCGCCAACAAATTTCCGTTGTCACAAACCACTTTGCCGATCTCCAGTTGGTGCAGAGTCAGCCACTGATCCACCTGTGCGTTCAGGGCGGACAGGAGTGCTGGTCCGGTGTGACTCTCTGCTTTCAGGCAAGTCAACCCCAAGATGGCGTGACACGGCCATATCCGAGATGTGGAACAGTACCTGGGGAGCTGGGGGGGTGCCGTTGATGTGGAGCAAGACGCAGCAAGACGCAGAAGAGGACTCAGCTGAGGAGGTTATGGAAGAGGATGGAGTAGGAGGAGTAGAGTAGGTGGCAGCAGGCCTGCCTGCAAGTCGTGGCGGTGTCACCAACTCCTCTGCAGAGCCACGCATTCCATGCTTGGCAGCTGTCAGCAGGTTTACCCAATGCAGGTGCATTACCTGCATACCTGCCCTGACCATGCTTTGCAGACCAGGTATTAGTGGTCAGATGGACCCTTGCCCCAACACTGTGTGCCAGACATGCCATTACTTCCTTTTGCACAATCGAGTACAGGTTGGGGATTGCCTTTTGTGCAAAGAAATTTCATCCGGGTACCTTCCACTGCGTTGTCCCAATAGCTAAAATGTTTTTGAATGCCTCAGACTCCACCAGCTTGTATGGTAAAAGCTGGCGGGCTAAGAGTTCAATCAAGCCAGCTGTCAGACGCCGGGCAAGTGGGTGACTTTGTGACATTGGCTTCTTACGCTCAAACATGTCCTTGACAGACACCTGACTGTGGGCAGATGAGCAGGAACTGCTCAAGGCGAGAGACGGAGGGGCGGATGGTTGAGAGGGGGCAAGGAGGACAGCAGTGGTTAACGTGGCTGAAGATGCTGGACCAGGAGGAGGATGGCGGATTTGAGTTTGTGTGCTGCTTGTACTCATGTGTTGATTCCATAGGCGTTTGTGATGTGCGATCATGTGCCTTCGCAAAGCAGTTGTACCTAGGTGGGTGTTGGACTTCCCACGACTCAGTTTCTTTTGGCACAGGTTGCAAATGGCATCGCTGTTGTCAGAGGCAGACACACAAAAAAAATGCCACACTGCTGAGCTCTGCAATGACTGCATGCTGGTGGTGGCAACAGCATGCGTTGATTGGCATGCTGTCTGGCTGACCCCGGTTTCCGATGCATGCTGTCTGACTGTGCCACTAGCTCCTTGCGACGACCTCCCCCTGCTTCCAACTCGTCTCCTCCTCTCTGTCTCCCCATCTGAACTTTCCCCCTGTTCTTCTTCTCTTCTAGCGTGCACCCACGTGACATCCACGGACGCATCATCATCATCAACCGCTTCACTTGTATCTGACAACTCAGCAAAGGAAGCAGCAGCGGGTACAACATCATCATCATCACACCGTACGTGTGTAATGCTGCCTGACTGAGACATATCCCTGTTATCTACATCCTCTGGCAATAATGGTTGCGCATCACTAATTTCTTCCAACTGATGTGTAAATAACTCTGACAGATTAAGTGAAGCGGCTGGGGTGCTAGTGTTAGTGGTGGTGGCAGGCGGGCGAGTGGTAACTTGAGAGGTGCCCGAAGCTAAGCTGGAGGAGGATGGTGCGTCAAGGTTCCGAGCGGAAGCTGTAGAAGATTGGGTGTCCTGTGTTAGCCAGTCAACTATGTCCTCAGAACTTTTCAAGTTTAGGGTACGTGGCCTCTGAACACTGGGCATTATTCTAGGGCCAAAGGGAATCACAGCACCACGACCACGACGGCCCCTGCGGGGTGGCCTGCCTCTGCCTGTCATTTTTTTTTTTCGATTAGTGGTACTATGCGTGCAAGCTACTGTTACACCAGATATGAGTTGCACTGGTGTGACACTGTGCCCTGGCAGGCCCTGAAACGCACACTCGTGAAGGAAACTGACTGCTATTATATTACAGTCCAAAAAGTTTTTTTTTTTTTTTTTAAATGCAAGCTATTGGGACACCAGATATGAGTAAATGGTGGCACTGGGCAGGCCCTGAAACGCACACTAGTGAAGGAAACTGACTGCTATTATATTACAGTCAAAAAAGTTTTTTGGTTTTTTTTTTTTAGATGCAAGCTATTGTGACACCAGTGAGTGAGTGGTGGCACTGGGCAAGTGGGCACAGTTTATGCTGTGAGCCTGACACACAGGCTGGCAGGCAGGCAACTGCAATTACATTACACAGAAAAAAAAAAAAGCAGACTGATGTTCTAGCCCTAAAAAGGGCTTTTTGGGGTGCTGTCCTTACAGCAGAGATCAGATGAGTCCTTCAGGACTGTAGTGGACACTGAATATACTAGCCTAGCTATCAATTTCCCTATCAAATCAGCAGCAGCTACACTGTCCCTACTCTCACTAAGAATGCAGCTTCACAATTAATGTAAAATGGATGCTGTCCAGGAGGTGCGAGGGTCTGGGAGGGAGGGTCTGCTGCTGATTGGCTGGAACGTGTCTGCTGACTGTGAGGTACAGGCAGGGTCAAAGTTTACTCAATGATGACAAATAGGGGGGGGACCGAACAGCGCATGTGTTCGCCGTCCGCGATGAACGCGAACAAGCGATGTTCGCAGGGAACTATTCGCCAGCGAACAGTTCAGGACATCACTATTAACAAATTTAAACCTCCTAAATTTAGAAAAAACGTCACCTCAGAAGGGATGTGATAACATTATACAAATATATCCAGGGCCAATACAAATGGTTGTGTGGAAAACAGGACTATACATAGGACACAAGGTCATGCGTTTAGACAAGAAGAAAGTAGATTTAGTCTAAGGCAAAGGAAAGTTGTTGTTTTTTACCGTAAAAACAATAAGGATGTGGAATTCTCAGCCTGAAGAAGCGGTTTTATCAGAGTCTGTACAGATGTTTAAACAGCTACTAGATGCATATTTGCAAAAAACTTAATATTCAATTATATAATTTTTCAGCTGTAGGGTAATAGCTTATTGATCCAAGGATAAATCTGACTGCCATTATGGTGTCAAGAAGGATTTTTTTTTTCCCAGTCTGTTGCAAAATTGGAAGTGCTTCAAACTGGGGGGGGGGGGGGGTTGCCTTCTTTTGGATCAACAGCAAAAAACAAACGTGAGGCTCTCTTTTCAGTCTATGTAACTATGTTTTATAAAGAAAATTACTCACTTCTCCTCAGCCTTTCCATAATCAATGATGTGGAATTCTTATCCCCTGATGCCCAGGATATGTAGTTTTGGTCACAAGGCAGGCAGTTTGCATTTTTTTCTTCTTGTTTTTGTTGGTCTACCCACTGTAAAGCGCTGAAGAATTTGTTGGCACTATGATAATAATGTAGCGTGTGGCTTGCATCTCCAGTAGTAATAACACAGCCATCAGTATTACCAGCCTGCCTCACTGAGTGCCGGGACTGTAGAAATGTTAACTGTGGTCTGCAGTGGCCAGAAGTGCAGACCATTCACTCCCTCACTGGGCCACCAGGAAGTTTTAAACTCATCCTCCCTGCAAAAAGGTAAGTGTTCGATAGGATCCCATAACCAAGTAGGTCACCACAGCTTTATAGCCATCTGTTAACACCCTGACTGAAAGAAGGTTTCAGATTAGTCTTTTCTGCAATTATCAAAATAGCTTCCTCCAGCAACAACAAAGTGCAAAGAATACACAAACTATCATAGCTTAAAGTTGTACAATATAACTGAAACTGTTCTTTATAATGGATGTATATGTATTATAAGGGATTCTTCAACAGAACTTGTTAAAATTATATTAATAATAACTTTAGAAGTAGTTATGATGCATCATCAATAAGTAAAATGTACAAAATGAATGTTTAGCTGAGTTCAGCCAAAGTAAAAAAATATTTCTTACTCCCATTCAAGTTTCAGAGAATGACAACTGCAGGGGAATTTCAGAAAAAACACTGTCCAAGAACGCACCATAAACAGCTTCCCTACACCACACTAGCAAAGGCATCCCTAGCAATCTGGCACAAGCTGAGCTTCTGTAGGTAACCTGTGTGAGGAACAGCCATATTGCCACCAAATCTGTTTCAATGATGGTACCCAGGAAGGTACTCTTGTGTTTGGTTCAAGAGAGCACTTGGGAACACCCATGTTTACTTACCAGAACCATGAGCAAGTGTTTATGTTTTACCATTAGCTAATAATTAAATACCAGTATGAGAATATCTTTCAGGGCCCCAGAGATTTCTATGGCATGAGCTTGCACCATTAGTGAACCAATAACATTGGAGCAATGAGCAGATTGAACAGTAGTACAGTCCACTGGTAAAAGCAGTCACTAAAAACACCAGTGGTATGCCCCCCTTTCCCTTTGGCTTCTCCTCCTGTCACATGTTCATATCTACCAATGACAAGCCAACATATAATTTTTGGGATTGTAGTTCCCCAACTATGGGGGGTTATCACACCCTTCCACTCTAATATGTTATGTTTCATATTATCTTACAGTTTGCAAATAAATTATTGTGAACTTACCCAAGGTCTGAATAGAAAATAGATGTTATTTTTGAACTCCTTGCAGGCATTGAACCGGAGTGTAACAGTCTAAAGTTTCCATTGTGTCATAATTAATCACTTTTTACTTGCCAGTTCATGTGGTCAGTGGTCATTTAGAAGCTGCTTCAAGCTTTTAGGAAGCAGTGGGAAACCAAACACTAAAACTTCATCTACTTGTCAGTAAAATGCTAAACGAACCCTTAGCCAGATCTACAAGGGACTCTTGAAAAACTGGGAAGAAAGCTTTGTTTTTGTTTTACAACACAAGCATTAAAAATCACTTAACAGAAAAGGTCACTACAGGAATTTACCCTGTGAAGCTGAATCTGATCTGGACAAATTCTCAAACATTAGGATTGTCACTGCCATACCGAGACAAGTTGTCAAACGAAATCTAATAGCAGAGTTGATATATGGCTATTGTAACTTTATTACACCAGTAACAGTCACAAAGTTAATATAAAATTATATCTGAAGTCTATATTTACCTAAGATATATTTAATTATTATAAATAGAGACACAATTTCATTTAACTTGGTTACTTAGCAGAGCAGTATTCGATGTGAGGATGCAGCAATTTGTTCCATTAATCCAGGAAAATACTCAGAACCAAAATATCTTTATCTGAGGGAAATGCCACTAGGATCGATTAAAAATAAAATTCCCAACGGTCACATCTCTAGAAGCAATGGCAAGAGGTGGGTGAGAAATGATGTTGCAGAATGGCGGGATCTGATGGACATTTCCAGCAGGTAAGAAAAACAGAAAAAAGTGAAATACGGTAATTCTGTTCTTAGAAGGTTGATAGAATGACTCTTGAATTTAAGGAACAGTGGAACAATGGTCGGTGAGGGTCAAAATCATTCTTATTGGAAATCTGTGAGTGGAGTTTAGATTGGTTCTAAAGAAAAGTAGGTGGGGATTTATGTAAGTGGGCAAGAAAAGGGACATTTGGTGACCCTTTAACGTGTAAAATAGTACATTTGGTGACGTGTACACGCCATGTACATGTCACCAAATGTACTAACTCGTGTAGAAGGTGAGGGCATGGGAAGGAACAGAAGTAGTGCTGAAGTCAGTGGTAGTTGAAATAGACAGGGCAAAATGCAATCTAATAAAGAGGCAAGGAAGTGTTCCAAGGTGGTAATCTCTGAGGGGATAAAAACATGAATCTGGATAACAAGTCACATTTTATTGGGGGACAAGTTATCAGAGATAGGTAGCATGGATGAGAAATTGAAGCTAAGATATGTTGTATCTGGGTTGTCCTGTCTCATCACTGTTGAGGAACATTGAGGGTATTTTTGCCTGATTCTACCCTCTCACGCCCAGAAATAATGGGAGTTTGAGCGCAAGGCTTATTTTTGTATATTTGTATTTGCTTTTGTATTACACAGCCATGTTACAGTGCTGCCGCCCAGCCCATGTGTTCCCTATTAAGGATTAATAAGTAGGTAGTGGTTTAGAAAATACTCCTCTCTGTCTCACTAGAGATTTTTTTGACCTGAAGCCGAAGGATTCAAGGTGAATTGTTAGTGTAGGACTCACCTAGGAGGTTTGCCTTGATGTTGCAGGTATAGTGACACAAAGGGTATAAGTAGGAGTAATGATATAGGTTGCTAGAAAAGTATTCACTGAGAACTTGGGAGTAGTGGGTAATGATATAGGTTGCTAGAAAAGTATTCACTGTGAACTTGGGAGTCGGGGTAATGATATAGGTTGCTAGAAAAGTATTCACTGAGAACTTGGGAGTCGGGGTAATGATATAGGTTGCTAGAAAAGTATTCACTGAGAACTTTATTTAAGGATTATTTTTGACAGTTGCAGGAGAGGAGTCATAGGTGGGAGGGGGTGAATGAAAAACTGCTAACAATTTAAATGATATGCTTTCCTGAAGAAGTGGAGATTGAGTGAAAGTCTAACGGAGACGGGAGGGAATTCCACAGAAAAGGTGCAACCCTGGAGAATTCTTAGAGGCGAGCATCAGATGTGGTAGTACGGACAGAGCATAGACATAGGAAGCCAATGTAGGGACTGAAAGAGGGGGAGGTGCGGGCGGACAGGAAAATGAGCCTCACCGCCGCATTCGTTATAGTCTGGGAACACGTAAGACCACTGATTTGTATTCCACCGAAACATAAAGAAGCAGCAGTAGCGGTATCAGAGGGGAACAGCCAGGTCTCAGTGAGTGCTAGTAGTGTGAGGGAATTAGAGATTAAGAGGTTATGTATGGCTGTTGATTTAATATTGCTAGAGATGAAATAGGCGTTCCAGAGTACACACTGAATGTTGGTAGAGTAGGATAACCTTCAGGGTATTTGGATGAGGTTTGCGTGGTTTCTAGTTGTTTTAGTGTGAGCAGATGAGGTGAAGGACCCTGGGTTGGGAGAGACGTCACCAGCTGCTGCAAGTAGGAAGAGAGATAGTGACAGGAGGTGTGAATGGGTTTTATATGGGCAGGGTCTAGGATAAGATTGGGTGGGAGCAGGAGAGAAAGAATAGAGAAATTAGTGCAGAACATGAGATGAGAGAAGGGGGGAGTGTAGCAGAGAGGGATTAATGTGGATGTGATTGTGTTGTTGTGGGAAGTGGGAGTAAGGAGATATTTTGATGCTGAGGAAGAAGAGAGAAAAGGAATGGATATAAAAAGTGGATATCATATTTGGCATTAAAGGAACACTATAGTCGCCTAAATTACTTTAGCTAAATAAAGCAGTTTTAGTGTATAGATCATTCCCTTGCAATTTCACTGCTCAATTCAATGTCATGTTGGAGTTAACCCCTTCAGGACGGAGTCAATAGTGCACGTTCTGATCAAAACATAACGTAAACAAAAACTGGAATTTGCGCTATATGTCTGTTCAACCGTAATTCACCGCTGTCACATTAAGTGCACCCACACTTATTATATATCATTTTGTTCAGGAGAAACAGGGCTTTAATTTATCAATAACTATTCATATATGGAACATAATTTATTATGAATAAAATTTGTATTTCCGTGTGCCATTTTAGCTGTGAATGTCATAATACTGTTTACTGCAACAAAATGCACATATTTGTAATCAGCGATGTCTCATGAGTACAACAGTACCCCCCATTAACAGGTTTTATGGTGTTTTGGAAAGTTACAGGGTCAAATATAGAACGTTCCATTTTCAAATAGAAATTTGCCAGATTAGTAATGTTACCTTTGAGACGGTGTGGTAGCCCAGGAAAGAGAATTACCCCCATAATGGCATACCATTTGAAAAAGTAGACAAGCCAAGGTATTGAAAGTGGGGTATGTTTAGTCTTTTTTAGTAGCCACTTAGTCACAAACACTGGCCGAAGTTAGCGTTCATATTTGTTTTTGTGTGAAAAAAGCAAAAAACGGGCACCGACAAAATTGCTGCTGAACACGTGGGACACTCACCGGGGGCACCTCAGTGGTCACTCCCAAATATCGCTAGCCACACCACTGTACAGCATACACTTACGGAATCAGGCATTTGACTATAACACATGGATAAAAGCGGGATGCACGCACATACACTGCCTATATAACGGGGCGGTCATGAAGCAATTCCCTGACTTGCAAGCTCAGTTTGACCTCCCGAATAAGGCGCTCTTCTCATACCTTCAGCTTAAGTCAATGATGCAGACGACCACAACTAACCAGATAATGCCCACGATATCCAGATTTGACACCTGGTGTCTCACCGGCACGCCACATAAAAAAATCTTCTCGATGGTGTATGAAACGTTGCAGGAACACACACAAAAAGACGTAGATACATTTATACAAGCATGGCACGATGACTTGGGCTGTACTTTCACTGAGAAACAATGGTCCAAAGCTTTCACAATTCACAAGAGCAACACAGCATGCATCACACATTTTGAGCAAATACGGAAACTACAATATAGATGGTATTTGGTCCCAACAAGACTTACACGGATATTCCCCAATACCTCCCCGGAGTGCTGGAGGTGTGGGACAGACAGGGGTTCTATGTACCATGTGTGGTGGACATGCAAGATCATCCAACCATATTGGAAAATGGTAGGCGAAATACTCACACACCTGATACCTATGCCTATTGTATTGTCGCCCGAGATGTGCCTTTTGTACAGTTGGCCTGAGCACATGTCGAAAATACATGCCAAACTATTGTTTCATACATTAATAGCGGCTTGTACCCTAATAGCCAGGGCATGGAAGACACGAGAAGCCCCCACAAAAACTAGGCTTCTGCAACAAATCCAAACCAATTGGGAATATGAAACAATGGCAGACCAGCAGATTAGAAAGACAGGTGCAACGGCAGAGGCCGTGCGTTTGTGGGCAGATTATTGGCTTACGGCAGGAAACCACATAGAGAGGGATGAGTAGACCGTAGCCAGACACGAGCACACTGAATCTTGACCAAATCTCCACACTGAACCTCAGATCACACCGAGATGCAAAAGGGAACCCCACCTCACGACACAACCCTAACACAGAGGTGATCCACACTCAGTAAGACAGCCCCTTAGGTAGAAGGCAACACAGAATGAAGCAACATTACCCACCTGTAAATATGTTAATATGTAGACATGTAAAATATGTAAAATGTAAAAGACTTATCACACAAATATGCCATAATGGTAATGATGTCTATATGTTCCCCCTCCCCCTCTTTCTTCTGTACCCCAAACTTTTTGAAACAATAAAAATTACTAAATTGAAAAAAAAGCAAAAAACGAATATTTGGCCAGTGTTTGTGACTAAGTGGCTACTAAGAAAGACTGGACATACCCCACTTGCAATACCTCGGGTTGTCTACTTTTGCAAATGGTATGCCATCATGGGGGTAATTCTCATTCCTGGGCTACCATACGCTCTCAAAGGCAACATAACTAATCTGGCAAATTTCAATGTGAAAAAAATGAAATGCAAGCCTTATATGTGACTCTCTAACTTTCCAAAACACCATAAAACCTGTACATTGGGGGTACTGTTATTCTCGGGAGACTTCACTAAACACAAATATTAGTGTTTTAAAACAATAAAACATATTACAACAATAATATAGTCCATAAAAGTGCCGTTCGTTTGTAATAAATGCAAAAAACGTAACTTTTACTTAAAATATCATCGTTGTAATACAATTTACCAGTTTGAAACACTAATATTTGAGTTCAGCGAAGTCTCACGAGTAAAACAGTACCCACTATGTACAGGTGTTATGGTGTCTTGGAGAGTTACAGGGTCAAATATAGTGCTTGCAAATTAAATTCTCTGCACTTTCTCCCTGTGTTGTCAGGCATGTCAATCAAATTTTAATTAATCAAATCACATAATTATGTTAAAAGATTACTTAAATATACATGTAGAATTTTAATATATATACATATATATGTATTTAAATTCTACGTGTATACTAATGTAATCTTTTATGTAATTATATGTATTTATCTATATATATATATATATTTGCGGTTATTTGTATTTTATATATAGATAGATATATATAGAATGTCATTCTAAGTGTATTTTGTTACCAATATATATATATATTAATAACAAAATACAGTTAGAATGAAATTACATATGGATATATAATTTATATTAAATTTTGTTTCAATATTTTATTTATTTATTTTATTATTTTATTTATTTATTATTTTAATTATACGTATATATATATAATATATATATGTAGATCTATTATATATATAATATATATACATATTATATATATGTAACGTCATTCTAAGTGTATTTTAATACTAATATATATACTTATATTAGTATTAAAATACACTTTGTATGACGTTACATATATATAATATGTATATATATTACATATATAATATATATACATATATTATATACATAAAAATACAGTCCCCCTGCTGGCAGATCCGTAGCCAGCTTTAGGGGGCCATGTGATCGCTCTTTGAGAGCGATCACATGGCCCCCGGGGGCCTCATTTGCCGGAGGGGGGCTGCCTGGGCTGTCAGGCAGACCCCCAGAAGAGGATCGCGGCGGAGGTAAGTAGTTGCTGGCTCCTGGGGGCTGCAGCCGTTATGGCGTTCCATGCCGCCGCAATGGCTTTAAAGCCCATGGAACGCCGTAACGGCGTTAAGGGGTTAAATCACTTTGTTTCTGTTTATGCAGCCCTAGCCACACCTCCCTTGGCTATGACTGACAGAGCCTGCATGAAAAAAAAAACTGGTTTCACTTTCAAACAGATGTAATTTACCTTAAATAATTGTATCTCAATCTCTGAATTGAACTTTAATCACATACAGGAGGCTCTTGCAGGGTCTAGCAGGCTAGTACAATAGCAGGGGATAAGAAAATCTTAATTAAACAGAACTTGCAATAAAGAAAGCCTAAATAGGCTAATACAGGAAGTGTTTATGGAAGGCTGTGCAAGTCACATGCAGGGAGGTGTGACTAGGGTTCATAAACAAAGGGATTTAACTCCTAAATGGCAGAGGATTGAGCAGTGAGGCTGCAGGGGCATGTTCTATACACCAAAACTGCTTCATTTAGCTAAAGTTGTTCAGGTGACTATAGTGTCCCTTTAAAAATAACAGTTTTAGCAATTCAATGTCACATAATTCCAGATAAAACGTCTTGAACATTTTGACAGGAATAAGCTGTCAATAAATTTGAAAATAAATGTTTTACTAATTGTCACTGGCAGCCCTAACAGATTCTTAAAACCAAGCATTAAGAATGCATGGTTTTCACAATCTAAGTGGACCACCTGCCGCACAGTTGGGCCTATTAATTAAATACTAAACAGAGGAAATTAGTTTCCCTTCCAGTTCCCACTGCATTTTAGGCCACCCGTCAGACAGACAAAACTCACTTATCTCGAGACTTGAGATAAGTGCAAATCTTAGGATAAGTGAGGAGTGTTTTAACCTCCCTAGCGGTATTCCCGAGCGTGACTCGGGGTTAATTTTCGCTGCCAGAAGCGGTAACCCCAAGTCACGCTCGGGGTAGATAACTCCGAGTCTCCTTACCTTCTCCTTGCGATCCAGCGATGTCCCCGCTGTGATTGCCGGTGAGAGCCCCGGCAGATGCCTCCATCTGCCCTCCTGGATCCGTCTCTGTGAGCCGCAGAGGCTCATGGGGGCGGAACTGGGCGGGTAATTCAAATGCATAAAAGTATAAAAGTGACACACACACAAAGTTAGGTGATACAGTGAAATCCTGTCAGATTACATTGTATCACCTCAGATTTGACACAGTATCACCTCAGATCATCCTACACTGCCCTGCCTGCCCTTTTTGCTGTAATTTCTGCCCATAAAATATTTTTTTTACCATGGCATCAAAGCGTCACTTTAGCATCTCCAAAGCGGGTTTGGATCAGATGAGTGACAGCGGCAGCGACACAGAGCCCCTCGCAGAATTGAGCGACGGCGATAGCGATTCGTGGCAAGATTCGTCATCCGACTGACAGTGACCAGAGTAGTGGCGACAGCGACGATTCTGCACCCGAGCTCAGTGATGTGCGCACTTGGTGCCTTATTGATTGCGGTATGGATGAGGTACCGCCGCCAAGATTTCCGTTTACTGGATCACCTGGGATGAAGGTAGACGTTGAGCACAATGATCCTTTGGCATACCTAAAATTATTTCTCACAGATGACGTCATTGAAAAGATTGTCACGGAGACAAATCGCTACAACGAGCAGCAATCAGCTACTCTGCATAGCAAGTTTTCCAGGAACAGAAAATGGAAACCGGTGACTAAAGAGGACATCTGGAAGTTTCTGGGGCTAATACTTCTTCAGGGGGTGGTGGGGAAACCCCAGCAGAAATGGTACTGGACTACCAATAAATGGCTGGCAACCCCATTTTTTGGCACCATCATGTCCGAGTACCGATTTTCCCTCATAATGAAGAATTTGCACTTCACCAACAACGAGGAATTTGACGAAGCCACACATCCAGAGCCAAAACTCAAGAAGATCTGGGAAGTATACCAAATGATCCTAAAAATTTTCCAGCAGGCCTATGTGCCAGATAGAGACATCAGCATTGATGAACGTCTGATGGCTTACAAGGGACGCCTCAGCTGGATTCAATACATCGCATCCAAGAGAGCACGGTTTGGAATAAAATCCTATATGCTCTGCGAGTGTGCCACTGGCTATATATGGAATTCCGTCATATACACCGGTAAAGGAACACAATTCAACCCCAGGTACAGCGGCTATGGGATGGCAACGTCATCAGTCCTTACACTGCTTGAGCCATTGCTGAATCAGGGGTATTGTGTGACAACGGACAACTTTTACACATCGCCTGAGCTGTACGCGTTTCTGATAAAACACAAGACTGAAGGATATGGAACCGTTAGGGCCAACCGACGTGACCTGCCATCTATGTTTGCCAAGAAAAAACTGAAAACAGGAGAAATGGTTGCCTGGCAGAAAGGAAAGATGATGGCAATGCGTTGGCGTGACAAAAAAGACGTATGCCTAATGAGTACAGTGCATAACACCTCCACTGCCATGGTCCACACAAGAGGTGGGAAAGATGTCATGAAGCCACAACTTGTGATTGACTACAACAACACCATGGGAGGAGTCGATAGAGCTGATCAGGCGATTACATTTCATCCGGCTATGCGGAAACAACAAAAAAAATATTACAAAAAAATCTTCAGGCATCTACTGGAACAATGCCTCTGGAATGCCTATATACTGCACAGAGGAAAGAGTGACATGCCTCTTGTTCATTCTGACTTTATCTGGAAGGTGGCGGAGCGGATTTTTGTGAACTACCAAACGGCATCAGTGGCCGTGAACAGATCTGGACGTCGTGCTGTTGACGTTGTCAACCCAGAACGCCTGACTGGTCGTCACTTTATGGATTACATCCCGCCAACCGCAAAAAAGGCAGCACCTACAAGGATGTGCGTAGTTTGCTGCTCAAAGCGAGATAGCAATGGAAAAAAAATCCGAAAGGAAACCAGATTCCATTGCCCTGATTGTGATGTCGGTCTATGTGCAGTCCCATGTTTCAAAATTTACCACACCCAGGATGTTTACTGAATTTTCTTTGTTTGACAAATTTCATTATTTATTACATTATTGAATAAAATTATATTATTTATTAGATTATAATTCATGATTTTATGTTTCGAACTTTATCACATCTGAGAGTACTTTTGGTCAGGTTTAAGAAAGTAATTACTGGCCTACAATACATCACCATACAAATTTCCATGCAAAAAAATGGTACCGCTTTTGGTACAAAATACCGCCAGGGAGGTTAATTGGTTGGCTTACAAGGGAATCAATAAGAGTGCTCTAACTAAAATAACATAGCCTGGGAAAACACTGATAAGTATTTGTCGCACTGTGTAATCTCCAATAAACCCGCTTACATATTTTTTAAGTGTAGTTATTTTGTTTTTATTTTTTTTACAATTCAGTCCTTTTTTATTTTAAAGGTTGTTTAAGTTTAAGACGGGGCTTATTCAATTTTTGGGGGCCTTTTTGCGGCTGAATAAAAAAAAAACATATAATGGTAATATATATATATATATATATATATATATATATATATCATTTATTACATTTACTAGATTAATTGCCCCCCACACTATTATTAGGGTGAGGTGGGTAGATAGTTGTTTAAATATGCATATTTTTGTTATAAAAAGGTTGGTGGAGGGACCCCAACAGCACTACCCCAGGAAGCACCTCAAGTAGCCATCTGAGGAGTGGCCACTGATCTAAACAATGCCATTTGCTGAAAAGACAGTGTTTACTGCAAAACGCCTACAGGGACTGACTATACTCCTTAGAACCACTGCATGCAAACAGGTGTAAGCTAAATACAAACAGATGTCACATTTTTATGATTGTAAATGTGATTTATTTTCCTTTTTCAGATACATTATCTAGTACATAGCATTTTGGTGTAATGTTGCTGCATTCTTATAGTTACATAGTCGTTTAGGCTGAATAAGACTAAAGTCCGTAAAGTTCAACATTGAAACATATTCTTTTATGCTGCTGATCCAAAAGAAGGCAAAAAGGCAAAAAGCCTTCTAAGCCTTCAGCCTTTAAGAGTGCAGTGCTGTATCTGCATGTGAGGTAAGTGAGTTTTTCCAAAAAAGTGCTTAAAGACACTTACACTCTATGTCACACTTTAGTATGATGTACATATAAAGGAAACAGAAAAATTATACAAATAATTGTGCAGTATATTAAGTAGTGTCCCAAGAGGTTTTGTGAGTTACAATTGTATATAAACTCACATTTTCTTGAGCCTTTTCCAGTTATAAGGCTCTAAACTTCCAGACGTCTGTGTCTTTTAGGGTAGATCACACGACCCCTCTCTCAAAGGAAACGTGCGTATGTTCCTCTCCACAACGTATGTAAAAGACACAGATATTGCAATCTAAGTGTAGTATCTTAGATAATGATTGTACCAATATAAGTAAAATTTGAAGTGCTCACCTTTTTTGTGTATAAGCCTAGTGTCAAATTATGGGTTGACACAGCCCCTTCCCTGGAATCACTTGTGCAGGATACAGTTGAATGAGTAAAAATTAAACATTTATTACAGAAAAATGTATTGTAAAAATATTTTCTAGAAAATAAAAAACAATAATAACATATACAATACAATTATATGAGTGGTCTTAATATAGGTCCACTTTTAGCCAAAACGCGTTTCACCGGTAATAAACGGCTTCCTCAGTCAGCCTAAAATAATCCTCTGAATCCTCAGTCTTTTAAATCTTCAAATGTAGCTGTTTCCAATTATGCCTTTAAAAGGGAAAAATGCCTTCTTGACTCCATTATGGCAATCAGATTTCTTCTTGGATCAACAGCCTGTTTACATACATAGCAATTAACCCCTTAACACCGCAGCCAAATGTACAAGTTGTGAACGAAACAAAATGTAAACAAAACCTGGCATTTGCGCTATATGTCTGTCAAACCGTAATTCACCTCTTTCATATTAAATGCACCCCCCCTTATTATATATCATTTTATTCAGGGGAAACAGGGCTTTCACTTAATATCAAATATTTAGCTATGAAACATAATTTAATATGAAAAACATGGGAGAAAATAAGATTTTTTTTGATTTTTTTAGTTCTACATGACATTTTAACTGTCAATGTCATAATACGGTTTGCTTTTACTGCAATAAAATACACATATTTGTATTCAGCAAAGTCTCACGTGTAAAACAGTACCCCCTATGTACAGGTTTTATGGTGTTTTGGGAAGTTACAGGGTCAAATATAGCGTGTTACATTTGAAATTGAAATTTGTCAGATTGGTTACGTTGCCTTTGAGACTGTATAGTAGCCCAGGAAATAAATTTACACCCATAATGGCATACCATTTGCAATAGTAGACGACCCAAGGTATTGCAAATGGGGTATGTCCAGTCTTTTTTAGTAGCCATTTGGTCACAAACACTGGCCAAAGTTAGCGTTAGTATTTGTTTGTGTGTGAAAAATGCAAAAAACGCCAATTTTGGCCAGTGTTTGACTAAGTGGCTACTAAAAAAGACTGGACATACCCCATTTGCAATACCTTGGGTTGTCTACTATTGCAAATAGTATGTCATCATAGGGGTAATCTTCATTATTGGGCTACCATAGGGTCATAAAGGCAACGTAAGCAATCTGGCGAATTTTAATGTGAAAAAAATGAAACACAAGCCTTATATTTGACGCTGTAATTTTTGAAAACACCATAAAACCTGTACATGAGGGGTACTGTTGTACTCGGGAGACTTCGCTGAACACAAATATTTGTGTTTCAAAACAGTAAAAAGTATTGCAGCAGTAATATCGTCCGTGTAAGTGCTGTTTGTGCGTGAAAAATGCAAAAAACGTAACTTTTACTGGCGATATCATCGTTGTAATACATTTTACTGTTTTGAAACACTAATATTTGTGTTCAGCGAAGTCTCCCGAGTAAAACAGTACCCCCCATGTACAGGTTTTATGGTGTCTTGGAAAGTTATAGGGTTAAATATAGTGCTAGCAAATTAAATTCCTTATACTTTCGGCGTGGGTTGTCAGGCAGGTCCCGCTAATTGTAATTAATTAGGATACCTAATTATGTAAAATTATTACATAAATATATGTGTAGAATTAATATATGTATATATATACATATGTGTATATATACGTATATATATATATATTTTTTTAAATATTTTTATTTATATATAGGTATATATATAGTGATATATACGTATATATTTATGTATATAGATATATATATTATTTCGTTCTACGTGTATTTTGATATAAATATATATATATTAATATCACAATACAGTTAGAACGAAATAAAACACATCTATATATTTTTTAATATTTTATTTTCAATTATTTTTTTTATTTAATTTTTTTACGTATTTACATATTTATTTTTTTTATATTATTTATAAATATATATATAGCAATAATTATATATATATTTAATCAGTATCAGTCTACGTGTAATTTGATATTAATATATATATATAATTATAACATACACCGTCTAGGTGTATTTTAATATTAATATATATAATTATATATATATTAATATTAAAATACACCTAGACGGTGTATGTGTATGTGTGTATATGTGTATATATATACTTAGATCATATATATATATAATATATATATATGATCTAAGTATATATATATATATATTTTTTTACACTTTTAACTTAATTTTATTTTATTTTCAGCCAGCAGGGGGACCAACTGTCATTACAGTTGGTCCCCCTGCTGGCAATGCCTGAGCCAGCTATACCGGCCATGTGATTGTGAGGTCCTCACTCTCACATGACCAGGAGGGACCGGAGGAGGCAGATCTGCCTCGGGGGGGCTCCCTGGGAGTCCCCCCAACCGCGATTGCCGGCGTGGGACCACCGGCGACCGGGTAAGTAAAAAAAAAACGGCGGGCGTATATTTACGTCCTGCGGCGTTTAGAGCCGCTTTTAAAAGGACGTAAATATACGTCCGCCGGACTTAAGGGGTTAAATCCTTGTTATTCTGTTTATGCAAAAAAAATGCAAGCATTTAAAAATATATATCTATAGATCAGTGGTTTCCAAACCAGTCCTCAAGGCACACCTACCAGTCCTGGATATAGGGATCACACAGTTGTGTATAAGGTGTTTTTTTTTTTTCTAAAAACACCAGAGAAGCACCATAGACACAAATGGTTAATCCTTAAATCCTGGACAGGTAGACATGCCTTGAGGACTGATTTGAAAACCACTGATCTATAGAATCTGATTGTTCTTACTATAAAGAACCCTTTCCCCTGCTGTATACGAAAACAACTTCCTTCCAGTCTCAATGGGTGACCGCTTGTCTGTTGTATTTTCCTGCTGATAAACCGATTAGCAGACTGTATTTATTTGTATAGTGCTATCATATCCCCTCTGAGGCACCTTTTTTCTGAAGAATACAAATGCAGTTTTCTCAGCATTTCCTCATAGCTAATGTTTTCTATCACCTTACTAATTTTGTAGCTCACCTCTGCATATTTTAGGGTTCTACAAATATCCTTCTTTAAAATGTGGGGTCTTACCATTGATTTATAGAGAAGCAAAATTATACTTTGATCTTGGGACTCAATACCCCCTTTTAATTTTATACACTAAAGCAACGTACTAGCTTTTACAACAGCAGAATGGCATTGCATACTGTTACCTAGTTTGTGATCTAGAATTCCCAGATTTTACTAGTAACATGACGTAAAGTCATGATTTTATTAAAGACACGGAGGCGAGTATTATGCATAACTCTTTCTTTTATTTCCTCAGCAGCAAAGATAGAGGAATATAAATATTATCAAAAATGAAAGAAAAAACTGTACAGGCACAACAGGCAGCCAATCACATAACAGAGGAAGTAGCTATTTAAGTCCTGTGTCTCCCACAATCCCCCTCTTTCTTGCGATAACCGAAGACCAGGTAAGAAGAACGATGTCCCACTTGATCCAGACAGGAAACGGGAAACAATGCGATAACTTCAAGCTAAAAAAGATAGAAAAATATGGTAATTTCCAAACTCAAAACTGTAGACTTACCAAACATAACCGTGAGGAGTCATACATAAAAACTGGATTCTGAAATAGAAAAATATATAAAATTAGAAACCAGCATAAAACGTTCAAAATCATCCAAAACATGATAAAAATACATGACATAAATACACGATCCAAATACAGACCTAATTGGAAACATACCTGCATAGTATCGAAGCATCTCCTATCCCAAATCCACACCGGGAGGGTGGGAGGGAATAATACTCGCCTCCGTGTCTTTAATAAAATCATGACTTTACATCATGTTACTAGTAAAATCTGGGAATTTTATTAAAGACACGGAGGCTCATATTATGCAAGTTCAAAGCTGTGCTATCACCTGAGATGCGATGTGTTCAATTGGTCGGAAATAGAAATCCCTGAAGGTTGATTCTCGGGACCAGTCCGCTGCTCGCATGATGTCCTCCAGACGGCAACCAACTGTGGATGCCTTCAAGGCCATAGCACCTCGAACAGAATGAGGTGTAAAGATAGACGTGTCTATACCCACCAGAGATAAAAGCCAACGAATCCAACGCGCTAGCGTCGGTGTCGAAACCGGCCGATGAGGAGCCTTAAAGGAAATGAATAGGGGATGTCGGTCAGACGAACGTAACGTTCGCGTAGCATCCAGATAGGCCTTCAAACAATCCACCAGACAGAGTGCCGGACATACCGAGAATCTAGGATATACGAAGGATTTGGATGCCGACTTAGTCCTCCTAGATATGTTGAAAGTAACGCCTTCAGGAGTAAACACGAAGGCACCCCAGTCAAGAGCCCTGACATCGGAGACTCTCTTACAAGAGATCAGGCAAAGCAGCATAACCATCTTGGAGGATAGCTGCTTAAGGGTCAAGTCATGGTTAGGATACCACGCCGACAGGAACCGCAACATTATGTTGACGTCCCAAAAGGCCGAAAAACGCGACCTAGGTGGACGGACGAGGCGAATACCCTTGAGAAGGCGGCATACAAAAGGATGTTTGCCGACGGGTAAACCTTCCAAACCACCGTGACCGGCAGATATGGCCGAGCGAAAAACATTGATAGTTTAGTGGCTGCAGAGGTCAAAGGTGGGTTTATAGGAATATTGAAGTGGCTGCTCTTCTTTGCTCCTCTCGCCCCACCACTTGCCCGCTCGATCCTGTCCCATCTCACCTTATTAGATCTCTCTCCACTTGTCTCGTGCCTTCTCTAACACACATCTTCAACTGCTCACTCTCTTCTGGCATCGTCCCTGCTGACCTTAAACATGCCACTGTAGTACCTATACTAAAAAAAACATCCCTCGACCCATCCACCCCCTCTAACTACCGTCCCATATCTCTGCTCCCTTTTTCCTCAAAGCTTCTGGAAAGACTTGTCTTTACCCGTATGTCTCATTTCCTCAATTCCAACTCTCTCCTTGACCCCCTTCAATCTGGCTTCCGCCCTCTCCACTCTACAGAGACTGCCCTTATCAAAGTTATTAACGACCTAATCGCAGCTAAATCCAAAGGCCACTACTCCATACTAATTCTTCTTGACCTCTCAGCGGCCTTTGACACCGTTGATCATGCTCTCCTTCTTCAAACTCTTCAATCGCTTGGTCTCTGTGACTCTGTCCTCTCATGGTTTTCCTCTTATCTCTCCCAACGCTCATTCAGTGTCTCTTTTTCTAATGATACCTCCTCCCCTTGCCCTGTCTCGGTTGGAGTTCCCCAAGGCTCCGTCCTTGGTCCCCTTCTATTTTCTCTTTATACTGCCTCTCTTGGCAAACTTATTACCTCTTTTGGATTTCACTACCACCTGTACGCTGATGACACCCAGCTATATCTCTCCTCCCCGGACCTCTCCCCTGCCGTCCTGCAACGTGTCACTGCTTGCCTTTCTTCCATCTCTGACTGGATGTCATCCCGCTTTCTGAAACTCAATCTCTCAAAAACTGAGCTCCTTGTCTTTCCTCCTCCTAATACTGATCCTCCTCTTTCCCTCTCCCTCTAAGTTTGTGGTACCAACATCAGTCCATCCTTGCAAGCGCGCTGTCTTTGCGTCATACTTGACTCTGGTCTCACCTTTGAGCCTCACATCCAGCATGTTGCCAAATCCTGTAGATTCCATCTTAAAAACATAGCCCGCATCCGCCCCTTTCTTGCACCAGATACTACCAAGGAGCTTGTCCATGCTCTAGTAATTTCCCGCATGGATTATTGTAACCCTCTCCTGATTGGTCTTCCCAATAGCCGTACTGCACCCTTACAGTCTGTAATGAATGCTGCTGCTAGATTGATTTTCCTCTCTAGTCGTTTCTCTCACACCTCACCCCTCTGCCAGTCCTTACATTGGCTTCCTGTATGCTATAGGAGTCAATTCAAGGTACTAACTCACACCTATAAAGCACTGAACAACTCTAGCCCCTCTTATATCTCCTCACAGATCCATAGGTATGTCCCTTCTCGGTCTCTCCGCTCTGCCCGTGACCACCTCCTGTCCGTTGTCCGCACTCGTACGGCCAACTCGCGCTTGCAGGACTTCTCACGGGCGGCTCCCTTCCTATGGAATAGCCTGCCTACCGCCATCAGACTCTCCCCTAGTCTTGCATCTTTTAAGAAGTGCCTTAAAACCCATCTCTTTAGGAAAGCTTATGGCCTCCAAGACTAACCCTTACCTCACATACCTGTCTCTTGCCCTCTCCTAAAGGGCAGCCCACCTTATTTGATTGTAAATTCCTGTCCTAATGTGTTTTACACCCCACCTCCTATAGAATGTAAGCTCGTTTGAGCAGGGTCCTCTTCAACCTATTGTTCCTGTAAGTTTATTTGTAATTGTCCTATTTATAGTTAAATCCCCCTCTCATAATATTGTAAAGCGCTACGGAATCTGTTGGCGCTATATAAATGGCAATAATAAATAAATAAATAAATTCTGTACGCCTTGCCCGAGTCGAACAGGGCTGTGAGAAACTCCAAGATCAAATGGAGAGGGGCAGATACGGGATCCATTTGTCAGGATCGGGACAGGGATCCAACACGCAGAGTACAAACGGAGTACAAACAGAGTACAAATGGTCACAGACAAGCCGAGGTCGAGGGTAACAGAAGACAGGTAAGCGAGAGACAAGCCGAATCAAGGGTAACAGAGATAAGCAGAGTAAGGTAAACAAGCCGGGTCAAAACCAAAAGGGATAATAGAATACACAAGCACTGAGTGACTAGAACAAGCTAGAACCACGACAGGGCAATGAGCTAATGAACGAAGCTCTGTTAAATACCCTGTTCAGAGCAGTAACCACGCCTCCGAGGCTTCCTGATTGGTCCTGCAGCAATTGAGTGACAGGTCGTTCCGGAGGAGTGTCCTGATGACAACTTCCTGCCTAGATGCTGTAAAAGGCAGTCACTCCCTCGCGGCCGGCCTTGCATGACCGGATAGACCGTGGGGAAGGGAGCCATCAGGCCGTCTGGATGGAGGAACAGCTAAGTCTCTACCTCTTTCGGAGGTAGAGACCGCAGGTACCCTGACACCATTGCCCGTTCCATGCACCAACCAGACCAAGACTTCCATGCAGCTCGATAAGCCGATCGCGTGCCCGGAGCCCAGGCGTTATCGAGGAGCAAGAGAGTCGTCTGTGGAACGTCAGGGACAACCCAGCGTCCCCTGAAAGGAACCACGCCACCAGGGGCAACTGGTGCCGTAATACCAATTCGTGTGAGTTCCCATCCGGATCCAGAAGGAGGTCCTGAAAGTTCGGTAATAGACGAGGGAAGTCTATGGACAACTCCATCAGTCGAGGGAACCACGGACGGGATCTTCACAGAGGGGTGATCAGAGCCAGACAGCAGTCGTGACTAACCAGCTTCGAGATTGTGCGAGCAATCATGTTGAATGGAGGAAAGGCATACAGGCGGCCCGGCGGCCATTCCTGAAGAAAGGCATCCGTCGCCACAGCCACCGGGTCCGGTCTCCAACTGTAGAACTTCGGCAACTGAGTATTCAGGCGAGAGGCGAATAGGTCCATCTCGAATCGCCCCCACAACCCGGTTAGGCTTTGGAAGACCGAGGCGTGCAAGCGCCAGTCTCCCGAGTCTCTTAAATGTCTGGAGTTCCAATCCGCACCCGAATTGTCCAGACCCGGAATATGTTCCGCCGTCACCGAAACGTTGTTGAAAAGGCAGAACTGCCAAAAATCCTTCGCCAAGAGAGCCAACATCCTGGACTTGGTGCCGCCCAGGTGATTTATGTACCGGACCGCCGATACGTTGTCCAACTTGAGGAGAACGCAACAGTTCGCCTTTCCAGGGGTAAGGCTGCGAATCGCAAAGGCTCCTGCCAGAAGTTCTAGGCAGTTGATGTGCAACGACTTCTCTGTGTCGGACCATCTGCCTCCTGTGGAAACGTCGCCACAACGAGCACCCCAGCCGTGCAAGCTAGCATCTGATTCTATAATCACGTCCGGAATGGAACCGAAAATCGCCCTGCCGTTCCAGGCTTCCATGTGTGCTAGCCACCATACCAGCTCGTCTCTGGATTCCTTGTCCAAACATATCCGAGATTCGTAGGAGTGACCCGAACGTAGGTGTGACCCCTTGAGCCGCTGGAGGGCCCGGTAATGCAGAGGGCCTGGGAATATCGCCTGAATGGAGGAGGCCAGTAGACCGATGATCCTTGCCAACTGTCGAACCGATAAGTCCGAAGCACGAAGAGCTCGACGAAGCTCCTTCTGGATTGTTTTCTTCTTGGATTCCGGCAAGTACAGGAATTGCCGTATGGAGTCCACCTGGAACCCCAAAAACTCCATAGACTGGGCGGGGGTCAGGACCGACTTGTCCCAGTTGATCAGAAAACCTAGGTTCTGTAAAAGGTTGACTGTCCAGTCCAAATGCAGTCTCAGGCATTCCAACGATTGGGACATGATCAGGATGTCGTCCAGGTAAATAATCAGTCGAACCCCTCGGGTACAGAGGTACGACACCACCGGCTTCATCACCTTGGTGAAACACCAAGGGGCCGAGGAGAGACCGAACGGCAGGCATGTAAAACGCCAACGCCGTCCGTGCCAGGTGAAGTGTAAGTAGTCCCTGGACTCTACTGCTATTGGAACTGTGAAGTACGCGTCCTTCAGGTCCAACTTGGCCATCCAATCCGACTGTCTCAGAAGGTCTCTGAGACAATGAATGCCTTCCATCTGAAAGTGTTGGTAGCGCAGGAAGGCGTTGAGAGGGCGAAGATTTATCACTGGGCGGACTCCGCACCCTTTCTTGGGCACTAGGAAGAGATTGCTCGTAAAGCCTGGAGTGGCGAACGGCAATTCTTCGATTGCGCCTTTCGAGAACATCTCCTCGACTTCTGCGGAGATCATCGCGTCCTGCTCCTGTGGGAGAGACAATTCCCTGGGGGCATACGTTTGAACAGGCAGGGAGACAAACTCCAGTTGATAACCCTTTACGCATTGCAGAACCCAAGCATCTGAGGTTATATCTGCCCACCTTAGGTAGAATAAAGCCAGCCTCCCCGCCACCCGAACCTGATCTAGAGGGGAAGAAAGGGTACTCACCGTAAGGGCGTCTGCCCGAAGACCCACCACGGGGGTATCTGGAGCCCCACGATCTCCCTCTTGCCGGAAAGAAGGGAGGCGTTTTCGGATCTTGGAACCCTCGGGAGGGGGAAAAGGAACCTCTGGTGGCACGGAACGAGCCTCGGAAACCACGGCCGGGTGGACGGTTCCTGCTACGCCCGGCCCCTCCGAAAACCTTGGGCGCGAATACGCGCTTCATATTTGCCTGCGCCTTGTCGATCGCCGTAAATGTTTTGACATAAGATCCCATGTCCTTCACGAAGGATGTGCCGAACAACATCCCCTCATCGGCTGAATCAGGTTCAGCTACGGTCATAGCGGCCAGTTTAGGGTCTATTTTTAAGAGAATTGCCTTGCGTCTCTTGGAAGACATGGCCGTGTTAGCATTCCCTATAAGGCAGATAGCCCGCTGGACCCACCCGATGGCCACATCGACATCCAAAACAGAGTCACCAGTACGAGCGGCGTCAAGAAGCTCGTACAGCTTTGACAGGGGGCCCAGCGTATCTAGGATCTTGTCTTGGCACCCTTTCAGGGAGTGATCAAGACCCTTTTTAGGTTTCCACCCAGACTTATTTAAAAATTGGGCAATTTGAGGGTCAACGTCTGGGGTCTTACAGGCAGCGCAAGGGAGGGAAGGTCGTGGGCATTCGGCGCGCAATTTATTGCGGCCTTCCTTGGACAGAGGTGTGCGTATACGCTTAGCCACATATTGGGCGATCCCTCGGGGATTGGCAGAGGACCCAGAAGGGGTTACACCCGTAGGGGGTTGATCCTCGCCTGACTCGCCCTCAACATAGGAGTCATACTCCATAATATCGGAATCATCTTCCACACTCCGGTCGGTATCCGACCCATCATCCAGGGCTCTAGCCCGTTTCCACAATCTAGCCTTTTTAGCCCGGCCAGGGGCTCTTGTGCGCGTGGGATGCGCGCTATCTGCGACCGCCAGAGGCGTGTCAGTCATGGCAGGCAAAGCCTGCATCGAGGAGTGGGAGCCGATATGTAGAGATTTTGCCTTCGCCTTACGGGCACCCGGCACAGTTTGGGCAGGGGAAGGGGACCCCACACCCAGGGGGGTAGGGGTAGCCATGGAAGGCAAAAACACAGAATGAAGTGACTGGGTAAAGGAGGATGAAACAGCCCCCATAGCGGAGGCAATAGCCTTTTGAAGGGAGGAAGCCATAGTGGCCTCTAATAAGGCCTGGAACTCCTGAGAGGCCATAGCACCCTCAGGGTCAACTATTGGGAAATCCCCAGAGGGGTCAGTAGGCCCATCCTTACTATCCTGCATAATGAGGCACTTAGAGAAAAAACGGGCACTAATATAAGCCTAGAAGGAAACACTAGAAATGGGTTGATTAACCCAGCAGAACAGAATACAAGCTAAAACCTGATTGTTGGTGTAGCAGGGGAACCCGGGGAAGAACAGGGACCGACCGCACGGCAGAACAGGGTGATGCGAGTGACCGCCCAAAATGGCCGCCGCACGTGTCAGAGTGCGCTCGCGGACCGGCTCCCGGCGGGGGAAGGGGCGCGTGCACCTACCCGCGCGGGCAGCCCGCGAGAGGGGAACGAGCACACTCAGCCGCGGTCGCAGGGGAAGGACCGCCGCGGCAGAGTAATATCGCTGAGAAGCGAGAAGAGAAACAGGGACGGGAGGGAGGGGAAAAACAGCCCACGGCGGCTGGCAAAGTCCCAGGGGAACCCCCAAATACACCAACGATGTAGGTAACAGAAAAAATATATCAACAGCGAATAAATACAATAATAATAGTAATAAGCATACATCAAAAACATGAACCACAAGTAAACATCACAAAACAAAACGCAATGAGTAGGAGAGCTCAAGTAAAACGCTTAGCTGTCTGAGGAAGCAGCAAAGAAAGAGGGGGATTATGGGAGACACAGGACTTATATAGCTACTTCCTCTGTTATGTGATTGGCTGCCTGTTGTGCCTGTACAGTTTTTTCTTTCATTTTTTTTTTTTTTTTAATTCTTTATTTTGGTTGTGCATTTATGATAATCACATAAGCGTTCAGTATGTCACAGCATTGTAAACACGTTTCAGTATTATACTTTTAGAGCTGGGAATGACATTTGAGGAACATGCACATTTTTATAATAATGTTTAAACACGCTTTAACCGTTTAGTTGCGAAAAGTCCCGTTAGGTACAAAGTAATGATGAGTAACACGAAATGTTAACGTAGAGCTCCTTTAAATGATAGGACTAATACGTTAGCTTAAACTCTGCTGTTAAGGTACAGGGGGCACATTACAGGTTGCTGTGGGCATCTGAGACAGTGTAATCAAGGCATATTAGGTAGGCAGATATTAACATTGTCAGAGTGAACGACTGAACACCAAATTGCTAACTGATCAGGCTCATACTGGTAACATTTTATGCTTGCCATGAGATGACTAAGTGCATGAAAAAGATAGCATTAATTTGACCGGCATACAAACGAAAAGTAATATAAAAAACATGGGGGGCACTGGGTGATCAGCACGTCCGAGGCTAGGCTCAGCCAACTTCGTTGGGCGATGAGGTGAGATGAGTCTCATGTTGTGGGCGAGCTGCTCGTTGGTTAGTGGCGTGTGTGAGAAGGGAGGGCAGCCAATGGACTCAGTTGCTTTGGTGGCAGCTTAGATTGCCGTTGGTGCCGCTAGTGAGTCGTTCCAGTCGACATTGTTTCCCAGGCCCAGCCTCAGAGGTACCAGGTGAGTGGTGCTGCTGTGGGCTCCGGTCGCCGACGCTGTCCTCCATCTCCTGTCCCAGCTCGTTCTCCGTGTAGTGTGAGGGCATGATCCCATGCGGGCTTATACAGTGAGGGTAGTGTTGTTTTCGCCTGAAGGCATGCGAGGTTGCATGGTATGGTGCTGATCGCGGCGCCGCCATTTTAGAGGCCTGACTCGTGGTGCGCGCCTTCAGGTAGGTCCGATGCTGGCTTTAGAGGGTGAGGATTCCCTCCGGTGGGGACCCGGATGACCCCGCCGGCCCATGGGGGGGGAAGCAAGGCCTGTGAGGTGCGACCCTAGGCTGTTGCGTGGCGGCCAGGTTCACAAGCAGGACGGCGGCCATCCGTCCCGCTCTCCACCCTCCTAGGCCGCAGACCCCGAAGTCCCATATTGCCCGCAGGGGGCTCTGGCACTCCCGATCTCAGGGTCCGCGGTGGCTCCAGCTTCTGCCCGGGTGCTTGATGCAACTTCAGGTCACTCAATTTGCGTTTTTGCATATAGTTTTAACCATATTGGAACAGGTTTATCAGGAGCCTCTGTGGCCTGCGACCGGTCAGCATGGCGGTCAGGCCCCGCCCCCCTTTTTCTTTCATTTTTGATAATATTTATATTCCTCTATCTTTGCTGCTGAGGAAATAAAAGAAAGAGTTATGCATAATATGAGCCTCCGTGTCTTTAATAAAATTGTTTCCAAGTCCTTTTCATTTAATGCTATTCCTAACTTTAATCCCATTTCATGTATAAAATACTTGAGGATTCTTTATTTCAAAATGCATGATTTTACATTTACCTGAATATAATATCCTCTGCCTGCCCAGACTCCCAATCTACCCAAAGCCCAATGTAGAGAAGTTATACCATATTCACATTGTATTATCTTACCTAGTTGTGTGTCATCTGCAATCAATGACAAATGACTTTTAATGCCTACTTCAAGATCATTTATAAACAGATTAAAGAGAAGTGGACTCAGGACAGAACCCTGAGGCACGCCACTTACTACTTTTGCCCAATTTGAAAATGTTTCATTTACAGCAACTCTCTGCACTCAGTCTTTAAGCCAGTGTTCTATCCAAGATCCACCTCCCCCCTTTTTTTTTTTAAACCAACTTATATTAGTTTTAATAGTAACCTTTTGCATGGAACTGTTTTAAATACCTTTGCAAAATAAAAGTATATAACATCTTCTGGATCCCTCTGATCTATATTTCTACAAACTTCATCATAGAATACTATTAAGTTAATTTGGCATAATCGGTTATTCATAAAACCCTGTTTTAATTATAATAATATCATTAGCAAGAATCACCTGCTAATTATATTATTATTCAGAATGAATTTTAAATGTTATCCCTTAACAGCTTTTCAAACAATTCCCAACCACAGATGTTAAGCTTACAGGCTTGTAATTTCTGGGCTGAGCTTTTGAACCCTTTTTAAATATAGGTACTACATCTACTTTTCTACAAACCTCTGGTACAATTCCTGAAAAAAAAGAATCATGAAAAATTTAAATGAGTGGCATATATATTTCTACACTAAGATCCCTAAGCATACATGGGTGAATACCATCTGGCCCTGGGATTTTGTTTACATTAACATTATTTAATTTCTGTAGCACTTTTGTGATAAATAATCACCTGTTTGCTGTAAGGCTTTTGTAACAGAGGTTTGCAAATCTACAGACATAGATTCTTCTTTCCTATATACTAAAGAAAAATAATAATTTGGAATGTCTGCCTTACTTGACCCTCCTTGAGTAACTCACTCATCTCAGATTCCAACGGACCAACACCTTCACTCCTAATCTTGTTGGCAATATACTTTTAATTTATTTTTGGAGGGGTTGGTCTTTTTGGCTATGAGGTTTTTATTTTCAGGTTTACCTATCTAATTGCCCAATCAGCATGCTTATATTTGTTATAGGATGCTGTTGACCCTTCTGATTTAAATGTATAAATGCAGTTTGTTGGAGGGGCTGGGGGGGGGGGAGGGGGGGGGAAGAGGGGAGGAGTTGGGTAATGCCAGGTTGTACAAGCCAATACGTGTGTGCCAATTCTTCTGAGTTTGACAGAATGGTTGCAAGATAAGAGGACCATATAATCTCCAGCAAACTATATATAGTAAAAACAAAGAGAACATTACCTGCGCTCTGGCCTAAATCCCCATTGGCCATTTGAATATATAAGCTCACCTGCCACGTCAAGGCAAGCCTCAATAGGTGAGTTCCTACACTAGCCATTAGATATGTAGATATCAGCCAAGAATCTCCAGTGAGACAGGAAGGGGTATTTTATAAACCCTTTCACATTTAACCCTTTATAGGGCTTCTACACATACAATAAACTTTGCTGGTATCAGACAAAGTGTAAACATCTCTAATGAGACATGAAGGGGTGTTTTATAAACCCATACATACTTAACCCTGAATAGGGCTATAACACATACAAATACACCCCTTCATGTCTCATTAGACATGTTTACACTTTGTCTGATACCAGCAAAGTTTATTGCATGTGTAGAAGCCCTATAAAGGGTTAAATGTTAAAGGGTTTATAAAATACCCCTTCCTGTCTTACTGGAGATTCTTGGCTGATATCAGCATATCTAATGGCTAGTGTATGAACTCACCTATTGAGGCTTGCCTTGACGTGGCAGGTGAGCTTATATATTCAAATGGCCATTGGAATGAAACTAAAGAGCCTCCATTTTGTTTAAATGTACATGGGAATTTAGGCCAGAGCGCAGGTAATGTTCTCTTTGTTTTTACTATGTATTTTAAGCTGTTGGATACTAAGCTACTGCTGCTGTAAGCGCGGTGCTTTATCTTTGTGTTAGCAAACTATATATGTATATAATATACAAAATATGGAGAGAATACTCAATAGTATAGACATTAATAATAAACAATTGCTAGGGTGCTATTCAATAGTGGTACTCCCTCAAATACCAAAATAACCAATAATTAAATAAACAAAGAATGCACACCAAAAAAACATAAAAAGTCTCTATTTATATTTATTACATCACTAGTAAGTATACATTACTAATACAGCAGTCAGTGACACAATAGGCTAAATAATTAACAATAATAAATATTTACCACAATTCACAAGCCTAATCGGGCAGAAACACGAGTCAAACAAACCCCCCAACGTTTCGGCTCCTCCTGGTAGCCTTTATAGACTTTCATAGACACCCTTGAGAAAGGCTACCAGGAGGAGCCGAAACATTGGGGGGTTTGTTTGACTCGTGTTTCTGCCCGATTAGGCTTGTGAATTGCGGTAAATATTTATTATTGTTTATTATTTAGCCTATTGTGTCACTGACTGCTGTATTAGTAATGTATACTTACTAGTGATGTAATAAAGATAAATAGACTATATATGCCAATGTTTATGCAAATAATAAATAAATGAGAAATACATATTGTCTGCATTTGACTTTTAGTTACTCCTGAGCAAATTTATCTACTGACAAAATGGTTGTTGATTTTCTTTTTGTATTTATTCTGCCGTTTTTTTCCCCCACTTTACATACACTCACTTTACATAAACTCGCGAGTTCAGACATACCTGCAAGTATACTTAAAGGTGCCTCGTGAGTACAGACATTCCCGCGCCTCTTCTGTCCGCGAGTGAACAGGAAATGGAAGGTTCTATTCTCGCCCGGAGCAGCTCAGTTCAGTGTCTTTGGGGCAAAAACTTTTCACACCTTCTGACATGGCACAGGTTAATCATCTCAAATGTATAATGTCTACTCCTAGCTGAACATACATATAATTTTTTTTCTGCCCCTGCATTGTCCATATTCTGCAATCGGCTGCCATCCAGTGAAAGCGTTTACCCTGCCATTTTCTATAACTATGACTTAGCAGCTTAGCTGCATTAGCCACAATTCTGAAGATTCAAAATTAAACCATAAATGCTTAAAATGATGAAGAGGTGTTTCTAAACAAAGTCTGCAACTAAGCTGCTAATAAATACAATTTGGCACTGGATTGGCAGAAAATGGCCCAGTGGACAGGTTTATTTTACTTTTCCTCTCAGTTTAAGGTTGTCAGATGAGTAAAACATTAAAGATAAATGGTATAATCTTTTTACTGTTTGTTTTAACTGAATAAAAGCCCACTGGAAATCACTAAATAAATCACTGGAAATAAAATCACTGGAAATCTGCAGTTGCAGTATCAGTTATGCCTGTAAATTACTATTGCAATGCAGTACATGCATTGGGAAGTGAAAAAAGGTATTGCTTCACTTTAAGTACATTTTCATTTTACATACATGCTCCGGTCCCATTGTGTACTTAAAAGTGGGGTATGCCTGTATATAGAATACAATGCTTTCTTTTTATTAGTTGAAAGAAGTCAGTATTGAAGCTTTTAAGAGACAAGTGGGAACAAATTTTAAATGATAAAATATATTGAAATGGTATTATCTCAACAATTATAGCTGACAGTGATTTGCCCTTGCACTGTCAGAGACATATTAAGGATAATCTTGATAGTGCATGTACATGTTGGAAATTTGGTGGTTTCCATTTATGATAAACGAATATAACAATCTTTATGACAACTTAGTTATTAGCAACCGAGTTTAAAGATTGACAGAATACGTTGCAACGTTTATAGTTGAGTATTGGTTTTGCAAATTATATTGACACAGTCCTTTTGTTAAACTGCTATCAGGAATCTTCTTGTCATAAAAAAGTCCAAGTTGTAAAAGTTTAGTCTAAATATAATAATCACCTTGATGTTCAGAACAGCCTGGAATGATTGCCAAGGGTCAATGACTATAAAAACCATAGATAGAATAATAAAAATATATTATCAACAAATGCGCCCTAAACTTTCACTTCACTATGAAGTGAGGAGACTGGTGTCAGCACAGGTGAGGACTTGTCTTCAGTGTTGGTGGTAAATAAAGTCCCGACATCACTCACAACTGCCGCAACAGATACAAACCACCACATGGAGTTTACCGCTTTGCGAATTTAGAGGGATTTTTCTTTTCCTACGCCAATATTTGTTACATTCAAAATAATATATCATTTGACTTGCAAAGTTTGCCATATATCCTTGCAGCTTCCATAAGACAGACCTGGGCAGAATGACTGAGCATTTGCAGAGATCTCTGCATACCCACGAAAGACAGACTTTGTTTCCTGTGACTCCAATGTCAACAATGACAACTAAATTGTTTCATGATTCACTCATTTGTAAAAACCTCCATCTGACAGCCTGGTCAAGTCCAGATATTAAAGTCTGTTAAACGCTAAACGTTAAAGTTAAACGCCTAGGCAACATTGTGATAGCAGCCTATTTGCAAACCCGCACAGTGTCGGGTTAGTAAAGTCTCAACACACTTCTTGCCCACTAGCTCACTCTTTCTGTACTCTACCAACAGATATCCCTAGTGCTTTTTATATCTGGACTTTGTCATTCTCTTGTATGTACGTAGTGGGGAATCGCGATGCAGCCTAGAACAAAATCTAACCCCATTAAACCCCCCAGTAACGACAGACCACTTAGTATGGATGAAACAGGCATTTTACACAGCATTTATTATGACAAACTAAATTACTGCATAACACATCCATAACTTTATTTATGAAATCTCTTCTTTTCTGTAACCAAAACATTAGACATAAATAAGCATAAATTAACATACATACATATATAACTCCACCCATAGTGTTATACAGTGACCCAACCGTCCTTGCCAATAAAACCTGGAGTGGTTCCTAATCACCACTCCCTCTCACCTCCCCCCTCGTCATAAAAATCATATATTTCTAATGCCTGCCATCAGCCGACCTTATCCACGCTCGATGGGCACGAGACCTCAGGCAACCTAAAGTTTAACCTTTAGAGCAGGGGAGGTTTGAGACCTTAAAAAACGTATTCATCTCATTCCATCTACTTAAACGTAACCTGAAACTCAATTGGCAAGGACATACCCCCGGCTAGCTGTGACGAAATGTACTATAGGGTGGGCGGGAGGGAAGCTGTTTGCTGGCCCGAATCCCAAGTGGCACTGAGGTAAGACCTCCCCCACACTCTCTTACACAGAACATAAACCCACCCACAGACTCTTTCCCAACCAATGCTATGCATCTATCCCCACACTCCTACATGTGCCCTTGTCCGCTTAGCTGCGCTATCTCCCCAGGGCCTTGTATGTACGTAGTGGGGAATCGCGATGCAGCCTAGAACAAAATCTAACCCCATTAAACCCCCCAGTAACGACAGACCACTTAGTATGGATGAAACAGGCCACAGCATTTATTATGACAAACTAAATTACTGCATAACACATCCATAACTTTATTTATTAAATCTCTTCTTTTCTGTAACCAAAACATTAGACATAAATAAGCATAAATTAACATACATACATATATAACTCCACCCATAGTGTTATACAGTGACCCAACCGTCCTTGCCAATAAAACCTGGAGTGGTTCCTAATCACCACTCCCTCTCACCTCCCCCCTCGTCATAAAAATCATATATTTCCAATGCCTGCCATCAGCCGACCTTATCCACGCTCGATGGGCACGAGACCTCAGGCAACCTAAAGTTTAACCTTTAGAGCAGGGGAGGTTTGAGACCTTAAAAAACGTATTCATCTCATTCCATCTACTTAAACGTAACCCCAAACTCAATTGGCAAGGACATACACCCGCCACAACCCCGCTGTTTTACACCTAAAATCAGCGGGGGACCCCACCACAACCAGCCATGGCCTGTTCCACCACTTCACGCAGCGCTAGAGTAACAGAGGTCAAGTCCGACCTCCAGGAAGCGCACCCTTCCCTCGAGATAACTAGGCCACATCTGGCCAAACCCAAAAGGCGAACTGGAAATGTTAATTTTTATTTTTTTATTTTATTATAATATTTATGGCCATGACAAACCCAGAAACACATCTAGACCAATGACCGACCACAGCGCACCAGGGCACTCACCTGTGGGGCGCACTGCCAACCGGAAAGGGCGATAGCCCCCGAGAACCTTGGGGAAGAAACATAATGCGGAACATGACCATATTGAAGAGCACCCAAGTCCGAAACCGTTACCGACCCATGTCATGCCACCCAGGGCTGACAAAACCCCTGGTACCCCATGAGGCGGGACAGCTGACCTCGTATGAGGAGGAGCCACACCCCCCTCACGTATCCGGTGCCAGACCACCGAACCTCCGCTCCCAAAGGTGGAAGATCCAACCACTCGCCCTCGCCTCCTGGCCCAAATTACACACGAAAATCCCACCCTCCCCAGCCCGGGGTGGAGGGGGGACCGTACCGCGGAGATAAATCCAGTCAGAGACCAGCAAGGCGAACCCAAGGAACCCACCACCCTGACTCCCACCATTCGAGCCCTCTGAACCATTGGCGCAGGCACGCCCAGCCTGGCGGCGTCCGTAGCCGCCCCCAACCAAATAAATGCCCCTTGAATTCCCCACCATCCTTATCCAGGAATTCGAGCCCCCAAGAGGAACACCCCGACTAAATGGACGCGGGGGTGAAAAACCCATCTCCTAGCACCAAACAAGGTGAGAAGGCTGAATAATCCAGGGGACAGCACTCCCAATGAAAAACAGGCAAAGGACGGACCCTGCACTGCCCCCGATCGAACGGTATAACTCAGACTATCCTGGAACCCATTACAGCATGGAAGGAGCCCAACCATAACCCCGTGCATTCCCTCTACCTCAGGAGGATGCAGAAAGTCAACCCCGCAACATCTAAGAATTCCACCCACTTGCCGGCGACCGTAACATGAACGGGAAGCCGACCCCAGCCAATCGCAGAAATCGCCCCCAACACCCGTAACCAAACATGTAGATGAGCAGTCCCATCCCGGAACCCACAAAGAAACATTCCCATCCGTCCCAATCACTCCCACCTTACTGGAGCGGGCCACCACGCCGCCGCAGAGATCAACCCACGGACCAGTCTCATCAGACCGGTGGACCAAGCGACCACCCCTCCACCGCCTTATAAATCAACACCGCGCCCTATAATGAACAAGACAGAGCATCGGCTAACACAATGGGAATAGCCGGCAAAAACCCCAGACCAGCCGCCCCTAGCCCAAGCCACTCCGAGCCAGGTGCCGCAACCAGAGTACCAGAGTACCACCAGGGAAGCGGTTATCTACACACGATAAAGACAGCCAGCACCTCCCCACGAAGGTCCCCAAGGAAAAACCCCCACCCACTCGTTCGTGAGCTGGGTACCCCATGCCTACCATGCTACTAGGAAGGGGGAGCTCCGAGAACACCAGAGTCCGCCAGAGCCCGCGCAATGGGCAAGAGTCAGTACACCACCGAGAGCCCAAATGGCCCAAAACCCCCAAACCTGCCGCAGCGGCAAACAGTTGGAAGCCAGCGGCAAGGACTTAGAAGGCCAGATTGCACAAAGCCAGCGGAAAAGCAGGCCCAGAAGGAACCCCATACAGTCCCAAGGGCAACCCCCACCGGCAAAGCCCAGCATACCCAGGAGAGCCCACGGGTAGCGCAGCCGCAACCCACAACGCCATCAAACCCACCGACGCCTCCTACCTGATGTCCCAAACCGCAGTCAGGGGCAACGGACGTCCCCTTTGCAGGAATGGATCCCACTATCCAGGAGACTACAGCACGTACCCACGGGTAAGGCCTGGGCCACGGAACTCCTAAACTCAAAAACACTACTCCAAGAAAACACCGCGGCAGCAGAGAGCGGAAACACGACACTGACGGCCCCACACAGAAGCGACGTCGGGAGCACTCACGTGGAAGCACAGAGCCACCTTAGCCGGACTGTCAGAAACAACGCCTGGAAAAAATAACCCGACGGGCGTACCGGCAGCAGCCGGAAAAAACGATCCCACAGCTGCCTTCATCAGCAAGGCCCCATGGCCCTGCAGCCCCCACCATCCCAAACCCAGCCCATGGAAGGAAACAACAACTGAGTAAAGAAAGAATCTGGGATATTGACCCCGCTCCCCCCTGGGCACCATATCCCAAGGGGGGGTGGACCCGCAGAGCGGACTTCAGGCGATGGAGCTACACATGGACTGCGGGCCTTGCACCGAGCCGACAGATAGCAGAGATCAAAACGCACCGTGCTGAGGCGCCAGGCGAGCCCCAAGTAAAACCAGAGGACGAAGCCCCTTCGGTCCCAGGCCAAGAAGGGTCGCACTGCCAACCGCGGATGACAGTGCAAAAAGTATCTACCACCAAACCAGTTCCACCCAGGGACGATATGCGTCCCGAGAGCATCCCGATCGCAGAACCACTCACCACTGGCAGGGAGCCCTCTCCCTGACCATGCCAACCAGAACACGCGGTGTACCCGAATATGCGCCATGGGATGTACCCGCCACGACCCTCCCTGAGCCCCTAATGTCCCTCTTAGCCAAGGGACCCCCGTGGCAGGAGGGAACACACCTGTAATAAAGCCCCTTCCCCCATATGCTCCCTAGTAGTGCGTGCAAGCCAAGCGGGCCATAGTAGCTCAGCAACACCCAGAGTCACGTGAACCTGGGAGGCTCACGTGAACCTGGGAGGCTCCGCTGGCCCTTACAGCTGCGCTAGACGCTGCAGGAAAGCGTCCCTAAACATATGATACGGGAAAGTGTACCTAAACAAATGAGACATACTGAAACGAAGGGGGGGAAAGCGCTGTCCTCGTACCCAAACATTCTTCGTTCATATATATATATATACATACATACACATATATATATACATATACACATACACACATACACATATATATACATATACACATACATACACACATATACAAATGTTTTGATTTGCTTTTTTTTTTTTTTTTTTTTAGTTTAGGTTTTTTTTTTTTTTTGCTTTGAAAATTCACCACCTTGTACCGGACAGTTTAATCACGGTTGTATGTTCTGTTATGTGTTTGTCGTTTAATTCATTCCACGCGGTAATGGACACAATTCATTTTTGTACTGCAAATTACTTCTCTTTCGTTTTTTTTGGTTTTTTTTATGTTGTTGTTGTTTTTTGTTTATGGTTGTTTGCTTTCTTTTTTTTTTTTTCTTTTTTTTCATTATTTCTGTTATTATTATTATTATTTTTTAATTTTTGTAATTTTCTTTTCTTTTTTTACCGTGCTAGGAGGACCAGACTGAACAAAGAAGGAACAACGCATGCACGCAAAGCGCTAAAAGAGGGGGGAAAAGTACTCACCAGGCGCAGAAGGACGAGGCAAAGAAACAGCAGTACCAGCATCCACAGAAGACTACAGTTGTGATCCATGCGCCACCTGCTGGAGGGATCCATGAACAGCAGCAGAGTCCAGAGGAGAGAGCAGTGGAGAAGAGGAGAGCCCACGCCCCAGAGGAGATGGCCGAGGTAAGTGACCTGCAGGGTGGGGGGGGAGAGGGGTCCAGGCTAGAAAGAGGGGGAGGGGGACCAGGCTAGATAGAGGGGGGGGGACCAGGCTAGATAGACGGGGGGGGGGACCAGGCTAGACAGAGGGGGGGACCAGGCTAGATAGAGGGGGGGGGGAGAACATAGAGGGGTAGACAGAAAGGGAATGGAGACCCAGGGGAGGGGAAAAGAAAACATAGGAGAGGGAAAAAGGAGGGGAGAGGGCAGGCCCACTAGAAGAGGGGGGGGGGGAAGGAAGCAGAAAATGGGGAAGAAGAGGGGGGACCAGGGGGCCCAAAAAAGGGGAAGCTGGGTCCCCTGGCAGAAGAAGAAGGGGAGACAGCCCTGGGAGCCTTCCTCACCGGCAGAGGAGGCTCCCGACGGGCCAAGAGACCCCCCCCATCCCAAACGGCGGTACTAAGGTACCCCGCGCGGCCCGCGGGGGCCTACTCACTGCCCCAAACCCCCGCCGGCCGCGGGGGGACCTGGACTGGTGCCGGGCGGCCGCCCGCCGCCCGGAGAGCTGAATCCGCCGCCCAACGCCCCCGGCCCGCAATCCAACGCTGGCGGCCGGGGCGGATGGTGTGGTAGGGGGCCCACGTGTGTGCCGCGCGGCAGACGCCCCAGGAGGCCGCGCGGCAGTAGCAGGCCGCCTCCCCGGCCTTGCAGTGAGGGCCCGCGCGGCCGCGGACACAGCAGGCCGTGCGGCGGTAGGAGGCCGCATCCCCGGCCTGGGAGTACCAGGCCGGGCGGCAAAGGAGACTGCAGGCCGCGTGGCAGGCCTCGTGGCAGAAGGCCGTGCCATGCGCGCGGCCGCAGAAATCCTCAAATCCAGGCCCCTGTTGGTAGGCCGCGTGTCTGGAGCCCCCAGACACGCGGTCCTGTTGATGCCTCGGGCCCGGGCACCACCTCATCAACCGGGCCTGAGGAGTGGGATCAGGGGAGAGCCTGGCAGGCGGGTGGGAACGCCTGCCAGTGCTGGTGCGGCCGCAGGGACCGCATGGGAGGCAGCAGGGGAGACCACAGGGGGTGCTCCAGGGGAGGCAGCAGGGGAGACCACAGGGGGTGCTCCAGGGGGGGGTAGGCCGCGGGGGGGGGGGGCACACCGGTAGCCATACCTCATTAATGCTTGCCAATTGTTCCCACAGGTGCCGGCCACCATCCACGCTGCAGCAGCCCTGAGGGAAGCCAGAGAGCCTCAACCATCAAGCTGTGTTAATCTGCAGGCCCAGGCAAACAGGAGCAGGAGGACAGGAAGCTGTTTGCTGGCCCGAATCCCAAGTGGCACTGAGGTAAGACCTCCCCCACACTGTCTTACACAGAACATAAACCCACCCACAGACTCTTTCCCAACCAATGCTATGCATCTATCCCCACACTCCTACATGTGCCCTTGTCCGCTTAGCTGCGCTATCTCCCCAGGGCCTTGACAGTTTATAAAAGTGCCGATTTCAATAGAAATCGGAACTTTAAAAAAAAAAAATTATCTTTTTTTATTGAGACATATAAAATAATACCGTTTATAATTATGAACATCAGAGCAACATGTCATACACAATATAGATAAAACCCAAAAAGTTATGGTAGGGGAAAAAATTGTGATTTAAAACCCCTTCCACCTGAAGTCTGTGGATGGTCAATACAATGTTAAACCAAAATCTGCACACCAGTCAAGCCATAACACTTGCTTTTCCCACAGAAATCACAAATTTGCAGTGATGTTACTACCGCAAAGGATTGCAGATTTTTGTTTAACATTGTATGACTATACACAGACATCAGGTGGAAGGGGTTTTCAATCACAACTTTTTCCCCACCATAACCTTTTTGGTTTTTGCTTTGCAAGCACTGCCAAGCCACAATAACAAGTCAGTAACCAACCTCATGCTGATGATTTGCATTAACAATGAAACAGCTGTCCATGAGTGGTTCACTGGCTTTGCATCTTTTCCTAAGTTGTGTTTCAAAGTTGTTGTATACAGCAGACATAGACTCACAGGAATACATGTTTAAAATAGAATGAGGCAAAAATGTGATTCTTTGTTGAACTAAGTTGCATATGCCCACCCAGAATCCTTTGCGGTAGTAACATCACTGCAAATTTTTTATTTCTGTGGGAAAAGCAAGTCTTATGGCTTGACTGGTGTGCAGATTTTTGTTTAGCATTGTATTGACTATCCATAATATAGATATTAAGATTTGATGTATCGTGCAAGTCATGCCTCATTTTATAGTAAACAGCAGAGCCACATCTTGTGCATCTGTTTCAGACACATGGTGATGATCTTAATGCGTAAGCTTCTGGGTGGGTCACCGATTTGTTCCCTTGTGGCAGGCCTCGGCAGACGTTGGGCCAATTTTCACCAGATATTCGCAAACAGTGTGTCAAGTTTGGAGAGAAATTCATCTAGCGCCTTGGTGTAGGCAGCTGAATACACGGCATCCGTCATTTTAGGTGAGACTCGAGGTGTGCACAGTGGTATTACTGCAGTTTGGAGTCCTGAGTTAGTAGTAGAAGTGGGGTCAACAAGGTGAGGACCGGGATCACTGATTGGGGTGGGAGGGGAACAAGGCCAGTCTTTGGGCATCCAGCTTAGCACCATTAGGCAGGATAGCAGGGCAGCGGCCGTCCACCCCACTCACTGCCTGAGTAGGCCTCAGCTTTGCAGGTAAAGGATATCCTCTCAAGGGGATCAAAAGACGGCCTTTAAGCTTCACACGGAACCAGCACACCCTTACACCGTAGGCCACAGCTTCCAGTCAGAAAATAGGGGATAGATCAGCTTTTTGTGAGCTCAAAAATCAAAATACAGGAAGAGCTGTCCGGCTTGGCAGTCTGGCCCCCTCCCCCCCAGAAATCGGACCTTTTATAATTGGGTGCAAAAAAACATCCCTGTCTGTCACACAGCTAGGGAGGTTTTCTTCCACTTACTTTAGCTCCACCGAGCTAACAGAAGAGGCAGACATGCTGTACTAGCGTTCACCTGCCTTACCCCTTTCTCAATGAGCTGAACTAGAGCTCAATGGGAAAGTTGTGATCGAGTGTGCAAACGCCCAATTGTGGCCCCAGCACAGAGGCTTCTCAATGAGGCTTTCAGAATAAAAAAGCATATTTTATGTGAGGTATATTTGCTAAATTGTTAAAACAAATCTGTGGAATGTTTCCTTTTGGAGTTTAGTGAATAAACTTGGGACACAATGGAATTATTTCATGAGGGGCTGCAAAATAGATCTTTGCTTAGGGCAGCAGAATTGCTTGCCCTGGCCCTGCTTATATGTTCAACATTTCTTTCTCTGTTTTTTTTCCCACTGTACGTTTGGTGTAATTTGTAAGATATGCTGTGATTTTTTTTTTCATTCTTTTGTTTTGCAGAAGCCATCATACAGAGGATATACTGTTTACAGAATGCTTCTGATCCACTTCACAGTCTTCTTGGTTGTGTACCCATATATTAAGTTAACAAAAAATATGTACATAAGTCAAAGGGGAACCTGGTTTAGGAAAGGGTGGGAAGGACATAGGGTGGCGTGAAAGGATAGGATGGGAGGTGTCTACCCTGCAGCCTCCTTCAAATGATGAGTCCAAGCCTTTTATTTTGTATTCAAAAGAATCTTCTCTCCTCCAAGGACTGCCATACTTTTTAAAATAATTTAATAGAATGTCTAACCTAGCCGTGAGTTTGTCCATTAAGTAGTTATCTTTGATTTTTTTTTTCTATCGTCACCCTCATTGTGGGGGCTCACTCTTTTCTCCATTGATGGGCCAGGGCTCGTCTGGCTGCTAGTGTTTGCTTATTGAACACAGATTGCGGGTGAGGGAAATATCTTCTACGGTCCTCGAGAGCAAGAAAGACCTGGGTTCCAACACTATAGGTCGTCGAAGCAATCTGAAAATGACGTCCCGGACTTGTTCCCAGAATTGTTTTACCCCAGGGCAAATCCACGATATATGTAGATATGACTCAATTTCCCCCCTACCCCTTCAGCACAGATCGTCTACAAATCTTCCTATACAGAATAACTTGACTGGTGTAATGTACTACAGTAACATAGTCTTTAAGACCGGGTCTTAAAGGGTAACACAGATATAGACCTTAGAGGCATCTTCCCAAAGGTATTCCCAATCTCCACCCTCCAATATTTGCTGTAGTTCCCCCTCCCATTGCTCTTTATATTTCAAGTTTCAAGTGGATGAGTTTTCACTAATGTGATTGTATATAGTGGAAATTGGTTCTTTTTGACGTAACCTCTTCTGTGTAGAGTTGTTCAAAAAATGTGAGGGGGGGTCTCTGCTCCTGTGTGGACTAATCTTCTTGCTACAGAGGTGGGCAGTTGAAGATATCTTAAGAAGTCTCCCGGGGTTAGGTGTGCACTAAACTGGAGTTCCAGGAAGAGGTTCACTGTTCTCTTGAAGTATAGGTGCCTATATCTCTGGATTCCTGACCATCCATCCCTGAGAAATCCCAGACCCTCATACCTGGGCTAAAGGTCCTGTTATGCAGATATGGTGTTAAACGGGAAAAAATATACTACAATGAAAGTCTGCAGCAGCAGCAGAAGAAGTCATTTTCATTTGGAAAAAGGGGATTTTCACCTGAGAAGAAAAATTTCCCACACATCCAGTCTGTAGCGTAAGTGATCGTCCTTCAGCATGGAAAAAAACAGTGTCCTATAAGCTTCTACCAACAGTCGAGTAGAATTGAAGAGGCTTGCTGCAAAGATGGTATGGGGATTGGGCCTAGGCTTACAATTTGCAAAACACAAGCAGTGGCACTGAAGCACACTAGAAATGTAAAAAAAAAACCACAAATCAGTAAAAGAATTGTAAATCAGAGTTGGTGTTAGTAGCACTGTAATTAACTAGGCAAGAGGAACTTTCTTATTTAATTTTTTTACTAGCCTGAGCCTCTACACTAGCACCTAGTTGAGTAATGCTGAGTGATGATAGTCCATTGGATGAGGCGATTCAAAATTCTTTCTGTCCTCTCCACGCTCTCCTCTTGTAATTCCTCTGGCTCATAGTCGAGTTAAGTGGCAGGAAAAATAATATCATCATCTCTAGATTCTTAATCACCACCAACACGAAGACCAGCGATTGTGGACACCACGTCAGTACTCTGCTGTACCTCTTCAGTATAGGTTTCTTCTGATGGCACCAACAAACTACACTCTGCTAACCTCTCTCTTATTTGTTTTTTGGCGGGAGGTCTAGAAGTATTAGTGCTAGTTGTGCCAGTCCAGCTGCTGCTAAAGGTACTCTAGTCTGTGTATGGGGAAGTCCTACATGCTTTACAAAGATGCTGCTACTACTTGTGGGCCTAGCTGACTATTTTTGGCCACTAATTAGTACAGAATAAGACCAAAACCCCCACAAATATTGGGAACCAAATCCAGGAGAGGGATGCGCACATGCAAAAATACAGTCACCTAAGGTGCAACCAGACCGGGCTTGTAAGTCCCAAAAGCTGAGCTTCATGATAAAAAATGATGTCTGGGCTCTCAAAAAGTTGTTAATGAGCAGTCTATATTGACGTAAAGCTTCACGTAAAAAAAGACTGCTCACAAGCAGTTCGTTCAGTACCCAGACATCTTTTTTTTAATACAAATATATATTTTATTTAAAAAAAAACTGCATCTTAGGTGGTGAATGAGATGAAAGGGACATGAATACATATAGTGATGGTATTTCAGAAGGTAGTGGCAGCAGTGGTGATGGCAGAGATGTCAGAAGTACTTGTGGCCTGAATAGGTGTCAGCAGTACTCATGGACATGTAGATATCAGCATTGCTTGTGGCCAAGGAAGATGTGTTAAGACTCTGAGAAGCCATGGCACGCTGCTGATGGTGGATTGGGTAGCAAGACCCCCTTTTTGTACCTTTTCACATTTCTTGGGATTAGAACATAACATTGTTGATAAACATTGTCGATCGACAATTCCTGCCACTTTCATCTCAAAATCATAGCGTGCATCCGCCCCTAATTAACTCAGGACGCTAAGGTGATGGTCCATCCCATTGTTCTCTCTCGCCTTGACTACTGCAATTCCCTTTTCAGTGGTCTTATGTGTTCCCAGCTTGCAACATTGCAATCTATAAGCGAGGCTCCTCTTCCTGTCCGCCCGTACGCATCCCCCTCTGTTAGTCGTTACATTGGCTTCCCGTGTGTTTAACTAGTCTGGTTACAATTACATGTCTGTTAGTCAAACCATTGTACAGCGCTATGGAATTTGCTGGTGCTTTATAAATAATAAAATAATATTCATTAAAAAATATATAAAAAAAGACCTGCCATACTCCTGTGGCATTTGCCCACACTAGATAGCACTGAGATTCCCGCACATGCCCTGTTAAACACCTGGACATGCGAACGGGAATTTCATCTATTCATTCATTCATCAGACAGACGAATGAATGAATAGAAAAATCAGACAAACAAACTAACACTGTGTATCAGTGTTCGTTTGTTCATTCAGTTTATTACAAGGAGGGAGCTACCGGCACGCAGCTCCCTCCTTGTAATATGTAAAGACAGAAGCGGCAGGGAGCAGTGCTCCCCACCACTTCATAAGCCCCCAGGTCCCCCCCTCACTCTATGTATAAAGGAGAATAAAATCTCCCCAATGTCCCTACTCGCTATACCGTTAATTAATAATAATAATGAGGAGGGGGGGACACCTACTATCCTCCCCCCGGCCCCCACCCCTGGGCGGTGGGTGGGGGCCCTAAATCAAATAACCCCCCCTCCATCAAAGGTGACTAGGGGGCCCCTAGTCACCCACCCCCCACCCAAATAAAAAAGCCCCTACCTACCCCCCCTCACCCTAAAAAATAGTGAGGAGGGAATAAAATTACTACCCTGTAAATAAAATTAAACTTACCATTCAACGTCTTCTTTTTTCTGAAATCTTCATTTTTCAGCCCCAAAAAAGGCCAAATAAAAATCCATTATACCCGTCGAACTTAAAATAAAATAAAAAACCCGAGCGCAAAAAAAAAAACGGACGAAAAAGAAAAAACTTGAGCGCCAAAAAAATAATCCATCTTCACCCATGGAGGGCTCCGTGCAGACTGAGCTCCGCAGGGCGGGGGAAGGCTTACAAAGCCTTGCCCCGCCCTGCAATTAGGCTAAGAACACTCTGATTGGTGGGTTCAAGCCAATCAGAGTGCTCTCTGTCATTTAACACAGCGTGGGAAAATTCCAAAGAACTTTCCCACGCTGTGTAAAATGACACAGAGCACTGTGATTGGATTGCTTGAAATCCATCCAATCACAGTGCTCTGTGTCATTTACACAGCGTGGGAAAATAAACGTTCCCACGCTGTGTAAAATGACACAGAGCACTGTGATTGGATGGCTTGAAATCCATCCAATCACAATGCTCTGTGTCATTTTACACAGCGTGGGAAAATGAACTTTCCCACGCTGTGTAAAATGACACAGAGCACTGTGATTGGATGGCTTGAAATCCCCACCCCTTATTGTTTTTTAGGGCCCCCCTCCCACCGCGCAGGGGTGGGGGCAAGACAGTAGGGGTGGGGCCAATAGTTTTTTGGGGGTTTTTTTGTGTGTTTTTTTTACAGTGAGCAGCCACAGGCTGCTCACTGCTTACTAGACATGCCCCTACTCTCGGTATAGAGTAGGGGCATATTATTTACTAATACTAAGTAATCTTTACTTAGTATTAGTAAATTTGGCTGAAAGACCAATTTAGGTCTTTCAGCCTTTTAGTAGATAGCTCCCTAATACCGTGGGAATTAGGGAGTTATCTACTAAGCGGCTGCAAGATGCAGCCACAGCAATAAATAGGATCGGAGTTTCATTCATTCGAATGAAATTCCGATCCGAACAAAGTCCCGAATTGCGTTCTAACACGAATGGAGAAACTGTTAGAACGCAATTCGGCAGTTTTGCCAGCGTTCTGTCTAAGTGACAGGAAGCATCGTAGGAAGAGGGAGGAAAGCTAAGGATCATGGGAAAATTGTTGTGACCACCGGAAACGAAGCACACTTTGCTCCTCCGCTGGTCATTGTGTAGGAAACCTCCAGAAGAGAAATAATCCCTCATTTTTCTTATGTTTTAAAGAAAACTATAGTAGATAGGAAGAAAAGAAGAACAGATCCCGAGAGAGGGAGAGAAGAGGAATCGATTGGGGAAAGGTAAGTTCGGCATGACAGTGCCGCTTTAAGAATGTATTAGTAATTTGTAATGTATGAAACTGTGTAATTATCTACTTTATAACCCCACCCTCCTGTACCCCATTTAGTTTGAAAAATTCAATAAAAAACGAATTTAAAAATATATATATATATATGGTTTAGACCAGGGGTTCCCAAATATTTTTTCCAGTGAAACACTTTGACATAATGTACCATTATGGTAGACAGCCACCAATCTGGTAGACAGCCACTAGAAGGTGAGTTAACCCTAGCAGGTAATTATTGCAGTTTATAAAAACTGCAATAATTACATGCTGAGGGTTAAGGGTGATGGGGTTTGCTTCCAGACCACTTCAATGAGCTGTAGTGGTCAAAGTGCCCATAGTGTCCCTTTAAGGCTAAATAGCTGATTTCGCTTTATCCACCTCATGTCAATAAGACAAAGTGTTAATGCCAAAACGTATTGTTCACATCATTAATCATAATGTCACTGTTAACAATATTGTTTTCTCAAGCTAACTAATGAAAACTGATATGTTCCATAGTTCAACGAACTGACAGGTGGAGCTTCATTATAAAAAGGGAGAGGCATGGTCACAATCGAACAGCAACAATAAGAACACAAATAGATCCGCTTCTCAAAAAGAAGACAGTGAATACTGTAAGTAATATTTATTTTCATTATTAAAGATCAAACAGATAAATACAATCACAGAATAATTTAACCTTTTTATTCTAACTGTAATCACAATACAAATTAAAAAAACTGTGCATTGTGTGAGTACACTGGTAACCTTGGTGTGCAAGTTAAGGAAAGAATTCCAATCTTTATGATCTCTCTCACTCAGCATATAGGTAAAGGGCTACTCTAAACACCATAACTACTACAGCATGCTGACACTGGCAGCTAATTAATAACTTGCAGTTTTGTTACGATAATTTAGTATGAAGCATTAACGTCTGTTTAACCATACCAGCTCAGACCGGAAGCAGCAGGGGCATCTGTGAGAGACAGGTTCTTAAATTGGACAGTTCACTTTCCGAGTCCGAATGCATCAGAGCGAGGTTCCCTTGCTCCAGAAACTCTACAGTGCACTGTAGTGGTTATGGTGCTTAGAGTGTTGTGTACAGCAAACATAAACTTAAAGGAATCCATGTTTAAAAAGGAATGATGAGGCATAAAGGTGATTCTTTGTTGAACTTACTTACATATGCCCTCCCAGAATGCCTTACAGTAGCAACATCCCTGCAAATGTGAGATTTCTGTAAAAAGCAAGTATTATGACTTGACTGGTGTGTGCAGATCTGTGTTTAACAAAGTATTGACTATCCATTGACTTCAGGGGGAAGGGGTTTTCAATCACTTTTTTCCCCCACGATAACTTTCTTGGTTTGTTTTCCACAAGTTTTGCCAAGCCTTACTAGCACGCCAGTTAGCAACCTCATGCTGATGAGTTGCATTAACAATGAAACAGCTGTCAATGAGTAGTTCGCTGGCTTTGCAACTCTTCTTGGGTTATGTTTCAAAGCTGTTGTATACAGCAAACACAAACTCCAAAATATCCATGTTTACAGTGGAATAGTGAGGCAAAAGGGTAATTCTTTGTTTAACTCCTTTGCACATCCCCACCCAGAATCCCTTGCTGTAGTTTGGGAAAAGCGAGTCTTATGGCTTGACTGGTGTGTGCAGATCTGTGTTTAACAATGTATTGACTATCTTTAGTTAAGTAGATGGTTTCCTAAGATCAGACTACCGTATATACTCGAGTATAAGCCGACCCGAATATAAGCCGAGGCCCCTAATTTTACTCAAAAAAACTGGGAAAACTTATTGTCTCGAGTATAAGACTAGGGTGGGAAATGCAGTAGCTACTGGTAAATTTCTAAATAAAATTAGATCCTAAAAAATTATATTAATTGAATATTTATTTACAGTGTGTGTATATAATGAATGCAGTGTGTGTGTATGAATGCAGTGTGTGTATGAATGCAGTGTGTGTATGAATTCAGTGTGTGTGTATGAATGCAGTGGGTGTGTATGAGTGCAGTGTGTGTATGAGTGCAGCGTGTGTGTATGAGTGCAGTGTGTGTATGAGTGCAGTGTGTATGAATGCAGTGTGTGTGTATATGAGTGCAGTGTGTGTATGAGTGCAGTGTGTGTGTATGAGTGCAGTGTGTGTATGAAGGCAGTGTGTGTGTATGTGAGTGCAGTGTGTGTGTGTATGAGTGCAGTGTGTGTATGAGTGCAGTGTGTGTATGAATGCAGTGTGTGTGTATATGAGTGCAGTGTGTGTATGAATGCAGTGTGTGTATGAATGCAGTGTGTGTGTGTATGAATGCAGTGTGTGTATGAGTGCAGTGGGGGGGAGGGTGGGCAATTTTATTATTTTTTTAAATTATTTTAATACATTTTTATTATGGTTATTTTTTATTATTATTATTTTGCATTATTATTTTATTTAATTTTTGTTCGTCCCCCCTCCCTGCTTGATACATGGCAGGGAGGGGGGCTCTCACTCCCTGGTGGTCCAGTGGATGGGCACTGTGTAGGAGGGGGCTGGCAGAGAGTTTACTTACCTCTCCTGCAGCTCCTGTCAGCTCCCTCCTCCTCCGCGCTGGTCCGTGCAGCTCCCTCTGTCAGCTCACACTGTAGACTTACACTGGGAGCTGACCGAGGTGCTGAACGGACCGCCGCGGAGGAGAAGGGAGTTGACAGGAGCTGCAGGAGAGGTAAGCGCTCGCTGCCAGCCCCCAGTCTGTATTATGGCAGTTGGGGTTTTTCAGCACAAAAAATGTGCTGAAAAACTCGGCTTATACTCGAGTATATACGGTATCTACAAACTGATGGGATTCATGAAGTTAGCAGATTCAGACCAAGGTTTAAATAAATATACAATGTGAAAATCACAACTCCAGTGAAATAGAAAGATGTATATAGAGAGAAAATCCTTCCCTCAGCAAAAATAATGTATACTCTTGAAGACTTGTTCTGGTCTTCACTAGCAAATACAATAGAAATAGGGTTATAATAAATAATGGTAATATATTTTCCAATTGGCCACTCAAACCCAGTATGCTAAATAGTGCCTTATGGGTAATTCCCAGTGAATTGATGTGTCTTCATATGTCCAGGATTTATATTTATTCCAAGCAATGAGAGACCATGGCTCAGAGAGAAGAAAAAAAAAACAATATAGTGCAAGGAAAAATATGTGAATGTTTAGCAATTTATTTACTTACATCAAAGTTAAAAACAGCAGATACAATCAAGAGTCACCATAAGTTGAAAGTTTTATTAAGACATGAGGGATTGCATTCCGTTTAGCTGGAATATAAGCACGGGTTTCTAAATGAGAAAAAAAAAAGTGAAGAAAGTAACCAGAAAAAAAAAAGCTAAAACTTAGCTGTTAATACCTTATTAATATAGTCACCAAAACAACCTTAGGTGAATGAAGTAGTGTTAGTATATAGATCAGGCCACTGCTGTCTCACTAAGAAGAGAAAAAGATAAAAGCGGAGTAAAAGAAAAAAAAGAGAAAAAGAAGAGAAAAACTGCTGCTGTCTCACTGCTCAGTTCTCTGTCATGCAGGGTTGAAATCACTTTGTTTATGTAGCTCTAGTCAAACCTCTCTGCATGTGACTTGCACAGCCTTCCTAAACACTACCTGTAAAAAGAGATCTAATGTTTAAACTTCCTGTATTGCGCAGTTTGTTCAATTTTGAATTTCTTATCTCATGCTCTTTTAACAGCTGCAGGAGCCTCCTGTGTGTGATTAAAGTTCAAATTACAGAGCAGGAGATAACACGTCTAAAGCAAGTTAAAGTCTGATTGAAAATAAAACCATTTTTTGTTCATGCAGGCTGTGGATGGGATGTGTGACTAGGGCTGCATAAACAGGCGTGATTTAACTCCTAGATGTCAGAGAATTGAGCAGTGATAGGCATGATCTATATACCAAAACGGCTTCATTAAGCAGTATTTTGCTACCTATAGTGCCCCTTTAAAAACCTAAAAAAGTATTCATAGGGAAATGTGTTTTTGTGCTCTCCTTGAAGAGCCGAATGATCATTAAAATGATCTTCCGAGCTCTATTAATAGTCTCAAGCAGACTGATTTTTTTTTAATCCAATGGCAAACCAAATGGATATTTATTACTGCTATGATTGTTCAGCTTTCTTTATCTTAATTATAACTTTATTCTGTCTTTCCTCTCCTGCTATATTATTGTTAATTGTGAGTAGGGATACTGTGAAACCATCTGATTGGCACAGGGATGTGTTTTGCCGCACATGCGCACTAGTCTCCCTATGCTTTCCTATGGAAAAGTATTGGATTGGTGGAGATCATCAACATTGATCATCTCAGCCAAAGAAGTGGAGAAGACTGGCACTGCTGAACTGAAAGGTACATAAAAGCCTCTTTTTTTTTTTTGTGAATATAATTTTTATTTATTCGTCGTACAGGTATCAAGGATCAGTGAGACTCGCAGGTCTCCACAATGTGTTATGGCAAATAATATCAGGTCGGGCTCGCAGGCCCACAGCATGGACGGACTCGCAGGTCCCCATTCTCTGGTGTTATGTGCTTCACTTAATACAAGTTTTTGTACATGTTATAAACGGGATGAACCATATGCATAGTAACCGTCCTTAGTCCAGATTAGGTAGTATTTTACAAGATGTCGGTGTTTGTGAAGTGAGCACCGTTATCTGTGTCATTTGTATATGTAAGAACCTTGGTGCGTTCGTTATGTCCCAGCTATCGTGTTCGAGTTCCGTCTGTGTGTCGGTGTTCCCACGCTATCTTTTCGGTGCATACATTGTATTAGAGGTTCTTCTGTGTGTGAGCCTGGATTCATAGGCCTCTCTTCTGGCCTCTATTGTCGGGCCTCTCATAGGGTCCTTTGTCTCGAGTCGTGTGGTATTGCCCTTGTTGAGTTTGTGTTTTCCCCACTGTTACTGTTAGTATATCCTGTGTTTAATTAGGGATGTGATGGTATTGTGGGCAAGAGGTTCCCCCTTGCTGAGTGGGTGGTTGCGGCTTTAGCCGTGTCATTTCCGGACCCGTCTGGGGTTATTACGTTCGTTTGTCTGGTATGTCGTTGGGGTGTTATCCCCGACAGGTCTGGGGGGTTTGTGCCATTCTGTGTGTGTTTTCATTCAGGGTGAGGTTATCCATTGTTGCGGTGGGTGCGGTAGGGTGAGTTCGGGCAGTGGTATAACTCGGGTCGTTAGGGAGAAGGGGGGGTGCATCAGGGTGGGAGGAGAGGAGGGGGTTCTGTTCCGATCGTCTGTCAGTCGTCTTCTGTCGTCTGGAGTATGTGTTCTGGGTCCTATCTGTCTGTGTTGTGGTGTTCGTCAGTTCTGAGTTCTAGTTGGAATCCCTCCTTTGCTGTCTCTAGGATCCAATGCGTCCATATGCTCATGTAGGTCGTAGGGGTAGTATTGGCCGTCATGGTCAGCTCCTCTATTGTCCTGAGTTCCTCCATTTGGCTAAACCAGGTCGAGAGCGGGGGTGTCACTGTTTGTTTCCAGAATTGGGGGAGCACTCGTTTGGCCACATTAAGTATTCTAATAGTCATGGACTTTTTGGATCTAGAGTGGGGAACTGATGTGTGGTGCAGGAGCATCAGTGCCGGTTCCAGGGTGAGGGTGCATCCGTGAATTTCTCTAGCATTTTGTGTATCCTCTTCCAGTATGGTTGGATCAACGCGCAATCCCACCAAATGTGTTTTGTGGTGCCTAGCTCTCGTTCACATCTCCAGCATAGCCTGGAGTGGTCTGGGTTTACGTGTTGGAGGAGATGTGGTGTCCTATACCAGTGTGTTAGCAGCTTATAGGCTGTTTCCTGTGTTTTTCTGTGTGTGGAACAGTGGTGTGTGAGGTAGCAGATGGATTCCCATTCTGCTTCTGTAAGCGTGTTGCCAAGGGCGGCCTCCCATTTTCTCATGAAGAGGGGTGTCTCGGATGGGGTTTCTGATTGTAGCATGGAGTATAGGAAGGACACTCCATGCGGGAGTGGGTCTGGGTGTGAGCTGACCACCTCTATTGTGGTCCCATAAACGCCTCTTTTAATCCTGGTAGTGGGATCCTGGTCACCTACATGTTGCAGGGCACTATAGCATTAGGAATACATACTTATTTCTGGTTATTTTCTTTGCTGTTGTTTTTTAATTTGGAATTATTTTGACCATAGACATCTACAAAACAAAATTGTGTTTTCTGTATCTCCTAAAAAAAACGTTATAGTATTTGACTTTCATTATATTGGGATATGTGCCAATGCAGACAGGTTTAATTGTACTGTTGCTTTAAATTTAATGTACCAAGTTAGAAAAGCCAGGCTCGAAACTTGCAAGCACAGAAGCACAATGCGTTATCTCACAAAGCAATATAAATAATATACTTTGAGCACTCCACAGACACTAATTCATATTACCTCTTCTTCAGCAAAGAAATCAAACGGTCTTGGAACATACATTATGATTTAATCACATATCTTGCATGCTTGCTGTATAATCTGCATTTTCCAGACCTATTTTTTCCTTTGTCCCTTCTGATTTGTACATAGATTTATTAATGTGACAGTGATTGGCAGGGGATGACAAATGATATAGGTCAAGTAGGGAACAATATAGTTCAAATAGGGAAACTAGACAATTATTTAGGGAATATGGCTATTTTAGTCCAGGTTTTTCCATTCTCCTGCCAACTCATTTCAACTCATTCAGATTAATTCACTAAGAGGTAAAACCTTTTTCTGGAACTGACCAGACAATGTCAGATTTTCAGAAAACATTCTTTTTAAATTCTCCTGCCCCATTTTCCCAGATTTTCTATTTTGCCAAAAATTGTACCTATATGCACGTTTGTGAATAACCCCTATTGAAATTAAAATCGGAAAAAATATTAGCTGCACCTTGGGTTCAGTGACAGTTCATGGAAACTGCTTGTTTTTTTGTAAGAATATTAAAATGCAATAAACCTTGTAAGAAAAAAAAATAACACAATATTTTTAATTTCTTTATTTATTCCAGTACAAGACATCACAAGCAGTTCACATACAGCAGCTTATTAGTTTGAGTAAACAAGCATGTACACTGTGATAATAACACGTTACATTAGCAAAATGAGTTAACAGTCAGGTTCACCCAAATCCCATATCCAGATACTGCTAAGTGCCAGTATGTCTCCGATCCTCAGAGTATACCGCAGCTCAATGGAAGATTGGATATCCCGCCTGGGTTTTAGTGGTATATAAAACAGTAAACAGATAACAAATGATAAGTGATGACCGCGCTTATGTTACAAGGAGAATCATAGGGATAATACGACTGTGGGTAGTACAAGAGCATAACACTTTCCCATAATTCTATCGCATCCCATTTATATTTCCAACATGTGCGATCGGGCCCAAAAATAAAGATTTAAGAATTGAAAGAGAAAGATAGAGTAGAGGAGGTGCCCCGAAAGTCTGAGGACTTAGAAAAGGGGATGGAGGGGGTAGGGGAGGGGGGGGTGATTCCAAGGAATATTGCCCGATAAAAGGGTGACTTGAATAGTTTGCTATTCTGTCCTCGCTTTCCCTCACAGGAGTCTGTATCAACTGACCCTGTGGCCAGTTCGAGTTAATAAAGTGCACCGCCTTTCTTAGATGACCCCAGAGGTGCGTGTGGGAGCTCTAACTCACCCTACCTATCTCAGACTTTCGCAGTGCTATTTGTCCAGGGGTTCCAAACTATATCAAATTTCTTCAGTGTCCCCCTGACCTGAGCCGTTAGCTTATCCATCAGGAAAGTATCTTTAATTTTCTGTTTTACCATCGCTATGGTAGGCGTCTCCCTCTGCAACCACAACTGCGCCAGGGCTCTTCTAGCCGCTAGGTTTGTTTTTTGGACGAGGGTTTGTTCCGTTTTTGTCCATCCCTCCATGGATCTGGACAACAGATACACCCATGGGTCCAATTTTACCTCTCTGTCAAAAACTTCTTGCTGCAGAGCAGCAATCCGTTTCCAATAGGTTTGTGCCTCCTGACATTCCCACCACATGTGTATATATGTTCCCTTAAGACCACAGCCTCTCCAGCACAGGTCCGTCGGGTTTATACCCATTCGGCATAGTTTCACTGGGGTGGCGTACCACCTAAATAATGTCTTATAGGATTGTTCCTGCAAGGAAACGCACACTGAAGATTTTGCAGTAGCTTCCCATATATCTTGTCATTCTATACCCTCCAAAACCTCATTGAGGTCTGCTTCCCACTGATCTGTATATGTGAGATCTCCCCATTTACGTGTGTGTGTGCTCAAATGGTAGTACAAACCGGAAATGAGGCCAGTTGGGAATTGTTCCCTCTTACACATCTTTTCGAAAAACGTCAATTGTGTCAGCGCGGCCGCTTTGACCCGGGGGTCTCTGGCAAAATCCCTAAGCTGGAGATACCGAAAATAATCAAAGGGGCGTAGTGGAGCTCTGCTTTGTAGCGTTTCGAACGTGATGAAGGAGCCGTTGTCAAACATTTCGCACAGTCTTTGCATCCCCGTGCTTTCGATACCTTTGAAGTCTCGGGGTTGCATGCCCGGCGTAAATGCCTTGTTTCGTAAGAATGGGGTCATGGGCGACAGGGCTGAAGTCAGACCGTATTTGATGGCGGCGGCGTCCCAAATCTTAAGGGAGTTGCGTATCGCTGGGCATGCCACCTGATCAATCGGTCTTTGTTCCTTAGGGGTCCACATAAGGAACTGGGGCATGTCTGGGCCCATCATGGAGGATTCCAGATCCACCCACCTCCTCTCATCCGGGGGTGAGTGCCATAATGCGATTTGGGACAACTGGGCCGCCGCGTAATAATAGTAAAGGTTTGGAAGGCCTAGGCCTCCTCTATCCTTAGCTCTATAGAGGACGTTGCGAGATATCCTATGCCTTCTGTTCTGCCAGATAAACCTGCCTATAGCCTGTTGAAGCGGGCCCAAGTTAGATTTAGTCAGGTGGACCGGAAGAGCTTGGAATAAGAAAAGTATCCTAGGCAGCACATTCATTTTCACTGAATGTATTCTTCCGATCCACAAGATCGGTTTGTCAATCCAATTCTCCATATCGTTTATTAACTGTCTAATCAGCGGGATATAATTTTGCTGATATAGTTGGGAGGGGTCTGCCGTCAACCAGATGCCTAAGTATTTGATCCGGTCCCTCTCCATCCGGATGTGATAAGAATAACACAATATTTTTGGTGAATATATCTTTATTGAATGGAGTTTACCTTATCTCTCTTTGTTTTTTCCAGTTTATTATTTACTTTTTACATTGGTTATCTTTATAATCCAGTTATGACTGACACTGATAAGATATGTGCACAGCTTTTTTGTTTTGGACAAATTGTTCTAATGAATTATTTTTAATTAACTTTCATTTTAATTAATCAATTTAGGATGCCCTGCTATTATTAAACCGTGAAATATTATACTTTCGGTGCAGGTGCTAGAAAGAATGCAATTTTTTCAGTTAAAAGCCAGAGTTTGGTGCTCAAAGGGTTAACAATATGGAATCTAGGGAATGTTCCCACCATCGATTTCCCCACACCTTGGAATGTAAGGGTTAATATATTAGTGGCCTACAGACCTGTAACACTATTCCCTGGATCTGGGACTTGATATTTCTGAATGTTAATATCGACATTTCTTCATGATGGTAAAAATCTACTAACAAAGGGTTTATATGGTTCTTTTAATGACACTTTCTGTCATAAAAATGGCAGCTGCTAACCTACAAGAATTTACAAAGGAATTTACTGTCTGTAAAAACTGGTGAAACGTTATCTCCTGCCTCAGTATGTATTTAGCCATCAAATTACACTGGTCATCATAGGATTTATATATAATTTAAGTTAAAAGTCACTCGAACAACTGCAGCTTAATATAGTGGTTCTGGTATCTATAGCATGCCCCTGCAGGCTTTTTAATGTTCAGAGAAAAGCCAGTGTTTACATTACTGCCTAGGAACACCTCTAGTGGCCCTTACTCAGACTAGAGGTGCTTCCTGGCTCAATGCTGCACTGATGTTCAGCTTCTCCACAGTCTGCATAGAGATTAAATGATGAGATGCTGATTGGCACAGCGTGGCATGTTGCCTCCCAATGCTTTCCTATGGGAAAGGAGCGGATCAGCCAAGGATGCGTAGCAGGGGCAAGGCCAACCGGGAAAATACACACGCGACACTGGAAAAATGGTACGTTTTAACCCTTTTTAACAGGGCAAAGGGGAGCCAGTCACCTAAAGTGCGTTTTTAACATTATAGTTTGTGACATCTTTTTTTTCCCCCCTAGTTTCTTTTTAGTGCCTTAAAGGACCACTTAAGTCACCCAGACCACTTCATCTAAATGAAGTGGTCTGAGTGCAGTGGTGGTCATGTCATTTTAACCCTGCAATGTAAAACACTGTCATTTTTTTTTAGAAACTGCAATGTTTACATTAAAGAGTTAAATCCCCCTCTAGTGGCTGCTATACTGACAGCCACTAGAGGCGCTTCACATGACGCAGAAGCTTGGAGGAGACCTTTAAGTTTAATGCTTTGCTATGTGGAAGCTTATTTGTGCATGGCAGGTCCCCAATGCTCCTCTATGTGGCGGAATGGTGAGTCTCGGCGCTGAAAAATGTGAGTAAAACTGTTATTTTTATTTTATGGCAAATGTGGGGGCGGGGGGACAACTAAGATAGATAGGAACACAATAGTGCTAGGAATACAGGTTTGTTATTTTAAAGTTTGTTGTATTTAAATTGTAACTGCTCATAATAATGAAATTATATACACATTTATTGATCACCCTTTTGCTTTCTTGTATATTCCTGTTTTCAAAAAAGTTGTAAAAATTCAACTGGTAAGAAAATGGCAGATACATGCAAAACACAGGTAGTAGTACACAATTATATTTTTGCAACAATAGCAACTCTAATACGCATGTAAACTACTTTTAGGGAAATATTCAAAGAGACAGCCGAGGTGATACAATTATTTACCTATTCTGTGGTCCCAAATATGATTTATCTCTTGCAATGGGTAATTATTTAATTTCCATTATAAAAGCCTGTTGCTGGTGGTTTATCAGAGATTATCTTGAGATGAGTATCATTAGAAGACTAGATAATTGGCTTTTACTATAAATGAATGAATGAATAAACGCTGGCTGCATAAGCACTCAGCAGGCAAACAATATGGTTCTTCTTTGTAGGGCACTCCGCACCAATTTTACACAAAAGAACCACATTGATTTTTCTAACGATAGTTGATGAAGAGCAGCTCTTTCTGATGGTTTCTGGTAGCCCAACTAGCCAGAGGTTGTTTTGCTGACTTCTATTTTCAAGATCTTAAATCTTTCCAATCACATATTAGAAGTCAAAATGGTGTAGATTTACATGCATCTATCTATGGATGCCTTTAGTGTGTATTGTTAATTGTTGAAGAAAAGGTTTCTTCCAGAAAATGATCTAAAATAATTTATGGTGTTGTGGATAGAGATGCTATAAACACTGTCTTTTCAGAGAAAATGCAGTGTTTACATTACAGCCTAGGGATACCTCCACTGGCCACTCCTCAGATGGCTACTAGAGGTGCTTCCTGGGGCAGTGCTGCACTGACATTCAGTGTCTCCACCCTTTGCATGTAGATACTGATCTTTCCTCATACAGCTGCACTGATTCAATGCATCTCTATGAGGAGATGCTGATTGGCCAGGGCTGTGTTTGACTTGTGCTGGCTCTGCCTCCTTGACAGTCTCCGCTAATCCAATGCTTTCATTTGAAAAATCATTGTGATTGGCTCAGAAAACAACTTCTGATTATGTCAGTCCAATACTGGCACAAGTTATTTCTGCCCATTACAGAAAATTCTTAATGAATTCATGTTTTCTGCGCTCTTTTTTTTTTTTTAACCCAATGTTTAATTTTCATCTATTTCAACATTTCCATCTAAATCCATTTCTTTTAATTTGATAATAACTTTCTGTATCAAACTTACACCACCCAGCACCGAATCTCAAACTTTTCCCTAGCCTCTGAAACAATTTCTTCCCAATCATCCTTGCTTCTTTTTTTTCCTGTTCTGTGTGTGTCTTTTGGAATTTCTCTTTATTTTATGTCGGTTAATCTCTCCCTGTTTTGTTTGTATTTGCACGTATTTCCTTGTTTTGTTTAGTCTCCTCTCCTTATCGCATTAGACCTGTAGTTATTTCTATAGTGTGTCCATGGTTGGACTAACAGAAGCTGCAACCTCTGAGCCACTGTGCAACAACATTACCATATTTAGGCCCTGGAGTTGGGCAAAACCTCTCTTGTGCCATGTGACCAGTGGCGGAACAATCGCGGTCGAAGGGGTCACAGCTGCGACCAGGCCCGTCACTCCGGGTGCCTGGCTGCCATGTGTTCCGGCCCGTGCGGTATAACAGCCGGGGCCGCATGTTAAGGGGCCCATCAGGTGGTCCATGCTGTTAGGGTTACCCAATGGAAATTAATTTCCAGGGGGCCCAGTCAGTGCTGCGGCGATTTAACAGCGCGAGTTGGCCCCCTTTGACATCAGAACGCAGGGAGGAAGTGACTGCCCCTGTCACTTCCTCCCTTCAATCACAGAGCCCGCGCAGGAGGAAGAGAGGAGGGACTCAGAGTGGGAACTCTGACTCCCATCAGCCTGAGCCACTGGACCTCATGAGAAAATCACCCTCCTGCACCTAAAAGGTAGGAAACAGGAGGGTGACATTTTGCATGTGTCTCTGTATGTAGGTGTGTGTGTGTGTGTGTGTGTCTGTATGTGTCTGTATGTATGGGTCTCTGTGCGTATGTGTGTCTACATGTATGTATGTGTCTGCATGTGTGTGAGGGGACGGGGATGTATGGGGTGGGGGGGTAAACATATGGGTGGCTCCAGGGCAATTTCCACACCGAGGCCCCATGGTTTCTAGTTACGCCTCTGCATGTGACACAAAATAAAAAAGGATATGGATTTTTCTTTATTGTTTCCATGTTTTGTTAGGCTGTCAGATCTGCTGTTTTGTCTTTTGAAATAAACCTTGTGTTGTAATGGATCCACATGTTATGAGAAGCTTTCTTTAAGGATATACCTACAGAATTAAACAATGTTAGCAGAAAATTCACCTTTAGTTTCTAGGAATAGCCAACTCTTTCTCTTGGATGTTGGGCTCCATAGATGGGTTAATGTGTACAAAGTATCATTTGCTTTTATTTTATTTTTCACATTGACTGGCTTTTTGATACATCCTTGTGAGTTCCAGGATTCTTTTTACCTGGAACTGCTGTTTGTATAAAACTTATTTTACCCACCTTGTTACTTGATTGTACCAAATGATCTCCATCAGTCCAGGGCTGTATGGCTTTTTAGGGATTTAATATCAGGCGTTTTTTTGCGGCATTGCGCGTAAATGTAGGAATGTAGAGTGGCAGTGTGTGTGTGAATGTGGTGATGTATTTGTGTAGTGTTTCAAATGTGTCAATACTGTATGTAGCAGTGAAAGGCCCGTGTGTTTCTGACACAGTTCCTCTCCTTGCTAGATATATTGTGTCACTTGCCCAAACCAGTGCCACGTCTGCTAACCATTTGGAAATTACATTTGCTGCTAGACATTCCAACCCTTTGAGCACTGCACATTTGGTAGAGTTTCAATGTCTTCCTGGTTTGTGCACTTTGTATATTGATATAATGTGTAAATAATTTATTGACGAAACTTTAAACAAGTGCAGGTGTGCTTTAATCAGTATGCTACGGTTTATTGCCAGTCTATTCATAATCATAAATAGTTTCATGTAGACGTGAAAGTATATTACCGAGATCCGTACATTTGGTTGGGAAAGCACTAACAATTAGATAATAGAACATTTCCCGTATATTACTGAGAGCAATTGAGCCTTACCAATATGTCAATATTTTATCTGCTCATATAAAGGTATGATTATATGTCTACATGTGAATTATCAAGTAAGATCTAATAAACTGCAAGTTTGTTTGAGTAGAACCCTATCCACCACCTTCATTCTATTGATTATTCATTTTTTTTTCAATTACCTGTTTAACTTCCTCATATTAATATTGTAAAGTCCTGCAGAATTTGTTGGTGTAATAAAGATAATAATAATATTAATAATAATTAATAATCTACATGTGGGACTTTTCTATTGCATTTTATAAGTTCTCCCTTCAGTCTTTCCTGCGAACTTTGCCCCCTTAGATAAATTTCCTGGAGACACAACTGAAGCAGTTTAACCCCTTAAGGACACATGACATGTCTGACACGTCATGATTCCCTTTTATTCCAGAAGTTTGGTCCTTAAGGGGTTAAGTACTGATTTTTTTTTTATGCCAGGCTCATCAGCTTAATATCTTGCACCAAAGTGATAGTTGATGCATGAACCATTCAATATAATAATGTGCCTATCTGTATAAATTTAGAATCCTATGTCAAAAGTAATATTGTGAAAATATTGTGTGCGTTTTATTTTATCTTCGTATGCATCTCGGACAGGATTGCTTATTAAATCTGTTTTTCCTTGTAAATAAACCTTATGAAATCTTATGTTTATTATCAAAGCCAATCATGCTCTAAAAAAAAAAAAATGAATGCATTTATTTTTGTATGTATATACATTTTGTTTATAAAGAAGTGGGTTTTTTTGTTTTTTGTTTTGTGAATTGTATTTAATAGTTTTGTTGTTGTTGTTGTTGCCTTATGATGCTGCAAACATATCTGCAATATCAGTAAATTTTGTTTTCTTTCAGTTGGCCTAAGAAATAAAAATGTACCTGCGTCTATTGACTTTGGTAACCTTGCTTGGTTTCTGTATACATGGTTCAAATGGTATGTAATTCTTCAAAAACTTGTATGTAATTAATTTAAAAAAAGTTAACTTATGCCAATTTACACCATTATTAAACAATTATAAAACGGGAAACAACTTCATATATTGTAGCTTTAACCCTAACCCGTCTGTTAACATGTATCTATTAACATGTCATTACCTGAAAAAGGTGTGCATAAAGAACTAAATTGCATGTACAAACTGTATGTATCGATCATGGAGGTGTTTGCTTTGCCATGGCACCTCCTCGTTACATTCATGCTCTGTCTCATATTGTCTCCTCCATTTCCTTAGCAGTTTGTCTTTGGGAGCCATCTTTGGAATGTACGTACAGATGCTCTGCGTTTTTAACCATGACTGTGGCCTTGACACTTATCAGGTCATGGCCCCCTTTATTCTTGCTTTGTACAGACTACTAGATTACAGAGTACTAGATTTTTGGTGGAATCCTCCATTCACCATGAGTAGTTTCCAAGTCTTGATATCTATGGTGTCTATCTCTTCTCCTGGCCAGGTTATGATTTCTACTGGGTACCTGATGACTGACAGGACATATATATTGATGGTGTAGATCTTGTTCATGCCATTGAGCATAGACTGTTTGAATCTCTGGAGTTACTTGGATGTTGCTGTCTCCCTTTCTCTTCCTCGCGGTACCCATGTGTTTGTGGTATCCCCAGGCACTTGTAACTGTTCTCTGTGTACTATTTGGCTTTCTGGTGTTTCAACTCCTTTAAGTCCTGATCATCTTCCCTCTTTTTGCTATCATCCACTCACACTTATCTAGTCCGAGCAACATTCCTAAGACCTTGCTGTTTATCCTATTTAGGCGGATCAGTGAGTCGATGTCTCATTTATTGTTGGCATAGAGCTTGATGTCCTCTATGTAGAATAGGTGGCTGATGGTAGCTCCACTCTTGAACCTGAGTCTGTGAACACTCTTCATGATTATCTGGTTGAGGGGGTTGAGGTCTATGCAGAACAGCATTTGGGATAGCATATCATTTTGGTATATTCCACATTGTTTGTGGAATTGGCTTCTAGTGGTGTTCTCTACTTGCCCATTGAGTTCTTTATGAAGGCTCATAGTGTCTTATTGACCTTGCAAAGGGCTAAGTATCCCAGTATCCATGTGTGTCATGTGTTGTGGGCTTTCTTGTAGTAAATCCAGGCACAAATAATGATAAAAATTATGTAAATACATCCACATACTCTAGAATAAATTACTAGGGAATCCAGTAGCTGCCCTTTGAGTCCTTCAGTGAGTAGGACAGATTTCATGATGCCTTCTGAAATAGGCTTCTATTTAATATGTTTGGAAAAGCATTTATAATTTAATATTCATGAATAATTTTTTTTAAATTTAATACTTTGAAAAAATGTAACATTTAGATTTTTTCTGATATATTAATATATATTTTTTATGTATGATTTGTTTTTTGATATTTTATTTTTTTGAAAAAAATACTTTTAAAATGTTATCCAAGAATCGTAAATTATTTGAAAAGCTTATCCAAAAATATTACATCACGGCCAGTGTAATAATTTGACACTTAAATTATAATTTTGCAAGAACGGCATTAGTTAGTTTTGGAGGGGAGGGGAAGCTTGAGCCTCAGGTACTCTTGTAACCTACATACACTCCTGATTACATATGCATGTTCATTTGTTCATTACAAACACTCACTTATAAATGAAAAGGACACACATTTAAAGCACTTTAACTTGCTGAAGTACTTTATATGGGAAGAGTGTGTCCTCTTCCTTTTTTTCTTTTCTTTTCAACCGGTTTTTGGTTTTCGTTCATAAAACTCAAATTGGACACGGAAACTCCTGAACACCGCTGGATTTCCATCATCGCCTGCGTTCAGATTCTACACCACCTACAAGGGCACTGTTCGATGGAATCATTCATCTGGATGAGGGGAACAAGCTCCACATTATGACTATTGACTACGTTCGGTAGTTTGTTAGTTTTTTAAACTAACGAACTTGACCGACCGTTAGCAGTGATGTCATGGAACTGTTTTGGTCATAGGACCATGTGCAAGGTTGGTCAGATTATGACTTCCATAGACATTCCCGAACCCCTGAACCGATCTGGGCTATTGTTGGTCACCTAGATCGAGGCTATCAGGGGATGTAACTTTTGTTAGGGTTTCATGTGTTTTGGGGGTACTTTTGGGGTGTCTGAAAAATGTGTGGTTTTTCTGTACCTGGAGATAATTGAGTTAGTACAGTTCCTAACTCCATTATCTCTCAGGCACAGAAAAGGGGTTTGTTTAATGGAAGTCACAGCATTTATACAAGTTACAGACTACATCCCAGCATTAAGCCTTGGCTCATGTGTGGGGGGATTTGCTATACTGCTCTTTGGATTAATATACCTTCTATACTCTCTTGGAGGAGAGGTCTTCCCCCTTGGAGCTGAATCTAGCTGTTGGTGCAGGGTGGGAAGGGACGGGGAGACACTAGCCAAGCTGCGGCAGCTAAAGGGGGCTACAGTGGTTATGGTTTTCGGTGCGGTGCTTATTGCACTCAGTGAGCACTAGGAAGCATGGTTGGCGGAAGTACCCAGTCGGGGTGCCAGTCGGTCCTCCACAAAGAATATTAGTTGTTCCCAGTTTTGAATGAATCTAACCGTTCTTCATTGTTCCTGGAATTTGAACTGTCTTCGTTATTCCGTCTTTAGTTGATCATGGGACTTGTGATGTCGCTGTTATCAAGAGGAAGTGACTCAGTGGAAGGCGTATCTTATACTCTCTGCCTGTCTCTGATTGGTTCCTTTTTTTTTTTTTTGCCCTATATGTCTTTGCTGCTATGGAGTAGTAAAGGAGTATTAGAGAAAAAATGGGTCGCAAGAGAATACTGAGAACGGGCAGCAACTGAAATAGCCTGCCCTTCGGTCGGTCACCGCTCAGTTCTCAAGCTGTTTTTTGCTCATCTTGTGCCATTACAGAGAGAACTTCTCTGAAACATATCAGACTGGTCCCACCCATACGGGCAGTCCAGATCCGAAATGCCAGCAAGTTCCCTCTGCACGAGAGACACAGCAACCCCAGATGATCGTTTCAGCCTTGTAAGGCATCATCAGTGAGGCATAGCTGATATCTCCCTAGGCACCGTGAACAAGGGGTCCACGTCTGGATTATCCCTTAAACTTGAGGAGAGAAAAAATGGGTCGCAAGAGAATACTGAGAACGGGCAGCAACTGAAATAGCCTGCCCTTCGGTCGGTCACCGCTCAGTTCTCAAGCTGTTTTTTGCTCATCTTGTGCCATTACAGAGAGAACTTCTCTGAAACATATCAGACTGGTCCCACCCATACGGGCAGTCCAGATCCGAAATGCCAGCAAGTTCCCTCTGCACGAGAGACACAGCAACCCCAGACGATCGTTTCAGCCTTGTAAGGCATCATCAGTGAGGCATAGCTGATATCTCCCTAGGCACCGTGAGCAAGGGGTCCACGTCTGGATTATCCCTTAAACTTGTGGAGAGAAAAAATGGGTCGCAAGAGAATACTGAGAACGGGCAGCAACTGAAATAGCCTGCCCTTCGGTCGGTCACCGCTCAGTTCTCAAGCTGTTTTTTGCTCATCTTGTGCCATTACAGAGAGAACTTCTCTGAAACATATCAGACTGGTCCCACCCATACGGGCAGTCCAGATCCGAAATGCCAGCAAGTTCCCTCTGCACGAGAGACACAGCAACCCCAGACGATCGTTTCAGCCTTGTAAGGCATCATCAGTGAGGCATAGCTGATATCTCCCTAGGCACCGTGAGCAAGGGGTCCACGTCTGGATTATCCCTTAAACTTGTGGAGAGAAAAAATGGGTTGCAAGAGAATACTGAGAACGGGCAGCAACTGAAATAGCCTGCCCTTCGGTCGGTCACCGCTCAGTTCTCAAGCTGTTTTTTGCTCATCTTGTGCCATTACAGAGAGAACTTCTCTGAAACATATCAGACTGGTCCCACCCATACGGGCAGTCCAGATCCGAAATGCCAGCAAGTTCCCTCTGCACGAGAGACACAGCAACCCCAGACGATCGTTTCAGCCTTGTAAGGCATCATCAGTGAGGCATAGCTGATATCTCCCTAGGCACCGTGAGCAAGGGGTCCACGTCTGGATTATCCCTTAAACTTGTGGAGAGAAAAAATGGGTCGCAAGAGAATACTGAGAACGGGCAGCAACTGAAATAGCCTGCCCTTCGGTCGGTCACCGCTCAGTTCTCAAGCTGTTTTTTGCTCATCTTGTGCCATTACAGAGAGAACTTCTCTGAAACATATCAGACTGGTCCCACCCATACGGGCAGTCCAGATCCGAAATGCCAGCAAGTTCCCTCTGCACGAGAGACACAGCAACCCCAGACGATCGTTTCAGCCTTGTAAAGCATCATCAGTGAGGCATAGCTGATATCTCCCTAGGCACCGTGAGCAAGGGGTCCACGTCTGGATTATCCCTTAAACTTGTGGAGAGAAAAAAAATGGGTCGCAAGAGAATACTGAGAACGGGCAGCAACTGAAATAGCCTGCCCTTCGGTCGGTCACCGCTCAGTTCTCAAGCTGTTTTTTGCTCATATTGTGCCATTACAGAGAGAACTTCTCTGAAACATATCAGACTGGTCCCACCCATACGGGCAGTCCAGATCCGAAATGCCAGCAAGTTCCCTCTGCACGAGAGACACAGCAACCCCAGACAATCGTTTCAGCCTTGTAAGGCATCATCAGTGAGGCATAGCTGATATCTCCCTAGGCACCGTGAGCAAGGGGTCCACGTCTGGATTATCCCTTAAACTTGTGGAGAGAAAAAATGGGTCGCAAGAGAATACTGAGAACGGGCAGCAACTGAAATAGCCTGCACTTCGGTCGGTCACCGCTCAGTTCTCAAGCTGTTTTTAACCAGCTTGAGTTCTGAGCGGGGACCTACCGAAGGGCAGGCTATTTCAGTTGCTGTCCGTTCTCAGAATACTCTTGCGACCCGTTTTTTCTCTCCATAAGTTTAAAGGGTAATCCAGACGTGGACCCCTTGCTCACGGTGCCTAGAGAGATATTAGCTATGCCTCACTGATGATGCCTAACAAGGCTGAAACGATCGTCTGGGGTTGCTGTATCTCTCGTGCAGAGAGAACTTGCTGGCATTTCGGATCTGGACTACCCGTATGGGTGGGACCAGTCTGATATGCTTCAGATATGTTCTCTCTGTAATGGCACAAGATGAGCTAAAACCAGCTTGAGTTCTGAGCGGGGACCTACCGAAGGGCAGGCTATTTCAGTTGCTGTCCGTTCTCAGAATACTCTTGCGACCCGTTTTTTCTCTCCATAAGTTTAAAGGGTAATCCAGACGTGGACCCCTTGCTCACGGTGCCTAGAGAGATATTAGCTATGCCTCACTGATGATGCCTAACAAGGCTGAAACGATCGTCTGGGGTTGCTGTATCTCTCGTGCAGAGAGAACTTGCTGGCATTTCGGATCTGGACTACCCGTATGGGTGGGACCAGTCTGATATGCTTCAGATATGTTCTCTCTGTAATGGCACAAGATGAGCTAAAACCAGCTTGAGTTCTGAGCGGGGACCTACCGAAGGGCAGGCTATTTCAGTTGCTGTCCGTTCTCAGAATACTCTTGCGACCCGTTTTTTCTCTCCATAAGTTTAAAGGGTAATCCAGACGTGGACCCCTTGCTCACGGTGCCTAGAGAGATATTAGCTATGCCTCACTGATGATGCCTAACAAGGCTGAAACGATCGTCTGGGGTTGCTGTATCTCTCATGCAGAGAGAACTTGCTGGCATTTCGGATCTGGACTACCCGTATGGGTGGGACCAGTCTGATATGCTTCAGATATGTTCTCTCTGTAATGGCACAAGATGAGCTAAAACCAGCTTGAGTTCTGAGCGGGGACCTACCGAAGGGCAGGCTATTTCAGTTGCTGTCCGTTCTCAGAATACTCTTGCGACCTGTTTTTTCTCTCCATAAGTTTAAAGGGTAATCCAGACGTGGACCCCTTGCTCACGGTGCCTAGAGAGATATTAGCTATGCCTCACTGATGATGCCTAACAAGGCTGAAACGATCGTCTGGGGTTGCTGTATCTCTCGTGCAGAGAGAACTTGCTGGCATTTCGGATCTGGACTACCCGTATGGGTGGGACCAGTCTGATATGTTTCAGATATGTTCTCTCTGTAATGGCACAAGATGAGCTAAAACCAGCTTGAGTTCTGAGCGGGGACCTACCGAAGGGCAGGCTATTTCAGTTGCTGTCCGTTCTCAGAATACTCTTGCGACCCGTTTTTTCTCTCCATAAGTTTAAAGGGTAATCCAGACGTGGACCCCTTGCTCACGGTGCCTAGAGAGATATTAGCTATGCCTCACTGATGATGCCTAACAAGGCTGAAACGATCGTCTGGGGTTGCTGTATCTCTCGTGCAGAGAGAACTTGCTGGCATTTCGGATCTGGACTACCCGTATGGGTGGGACCAGTCTGATATGCTTCAGATATGTTCTCTCTGTAATGGCACAAGATGAGCTAAAACCAGCTTGAGTTCTGAGCGGGGACCTACCGAAGGGCAGGCTATTTCAGTTGCTGTCCGTTCTCAGAATACTCTTGCGACCCGTTTTTTCTCTCAGTAAAGGAGTATTATGCAAAATATATGTTTCCTGTCATTATTAAGATTATTAGTACACTAAAGCTAGCATAATCTTCAATTCTTTTTGAATTCTCACTTTAGTGTGTTATGGGCAAATGCTTTAAGATGTTATAGTAGTAAATAAGGGAACCAGCTGCAGTTACAAGTGAATAACTCTGTAAGTGTTCTAAATCCTTGAACATGTAATATAATTGTATCACATGTAATAATTATTTTTATATAACATACATAGTGATATAGCACATAAACTTCCAGTCCTATTTTCCAGGACGGCCCTTATCCCTGGCTACTATTGTTGTTTCTTGACAGTGGCTGTTTTCACTGTTTTGCCTAAGATGGGCCACTCATAGGGGAAATACTTATTGATTAAAGAGACACTATAGTCACCAGTCTGGTGAGTATAAGTAGTCCCTTCCAAGTTTTTGCAGCAAACACTGTTATTTCAGAGAAAATTAAGTGTTTACATTACTGCCTATGGATACCTCCACTGGCCACTCCTCAGATGGCTACTAGAAGTGCTTCATGGGGCAGTGCTGCACAGTGTACAGCACTGACATTCAGTGTTTCCCGTCTCAGGATGGAGACTCTGAACTTTCCTTATGCACTGATTCAATGCATCTCTGTGGAGATGCTGATTGGCCAGGGCTGTCTTTGGCTTGTGCTGGCTCTGCCCCTGATCTGCCTCATTGACAGGCTCAGCCAATCCAATGCTTTCTTATAGGAAAACATTGTGATTGGCTGAGATTGCCACTTCGGATGTCAGCCAAACAAGCAGATCAGGGGCAGAGCAAGCAGCAGCAGATTGGAGTAAAGGTAAGCTTTTGCTATATTTAGGGGGCGGGGGGCTAGAAAGTGTTTTAACGCTATAGGGTCAGGAATATATGTTTCTGTTCCTGACCCTGTAGGGTTCCTTTAACAATAGGATTTTTAAATCCGCTCAAAAAAACAAAAACAAAAAAAAACACCCATATCTAGCTAGATGTTATGTCTTGTCATCGGTCAGAGGACTTGTGGAAGTATCAAGCCTCTCCTGTTCATCTGCGGATGATATGAACTCTGTATTCAAAAATATCAAAACATTTAAAAAATATCTATTAATCTAAGTTCATTTTTGGCAGGGGACTTTGAAGACTGTTGCATTTCCTATGCCAAGTCAAGAAACTATAAAACTCTGTATAAATACGTGCGATATTACCAGTCACAAGAAATCAATGAAAGCTGTAACAGGAGAGCCATTGTGTGAGTATCATTGTCTTATAACTACCTTAATTCACCCTTTTAAAAACAAGTATTTTATGTTTGATATTTCGGGTTTGGTGGAAATAATAATATAATGTGGGTTATTCACTAAACAGCAAGGTCTGATGACAAAATATAAAAAGCTCTACTGTAACTAGACCATTCATTAAATAGCTTTGGTTGGTAGTGTACCCAGGGATGTATTTACCACAAGGCAAACAAGGCATTTGCCTAGGGGGGCCACCAAAAAATGCCACCCCAAGCTCCCAGACAAATGCCTTGTTTGCCTTGTGTTCTGGGACTGTTCACCTTACTGTGAGTGAGTGTAGCTGTCAGTGTGTGTCGGTGAGTGAGAATGGGTGTGCCTGTGAGTGTGTGTCAGTGTGTGTATGTCATTTTATGTGTAGCTGTCAGTGTGTGTCTGTGAGTGAGTGAAAGTGTGTGTGTGTCTTTCAGTGAGAATGGGTGTGTCAGTGTGTGTGTGTGCCAATGAGTGTGTATCTGTCAGTGAGTGTATATCAGTGCATGTATCAATGAGGGCATGTGTCTGTCAGTCAAAAAAATGGCTGTGACACGAATTGGGGGGTCAAATTTAGATTTTGGGGGTGCCCGAATTTAGTCGTGCCTAGGGCAGCACAAATCCAAAATACACCACTGAGTGTACCTAGATATGTTTTTTGAAAAGCTATGGATGCTTCTTGGACAGAGAAAGATTTAATGGGCTATATTTAAGAATTTAAGAAAACACTGTCTTTTTTTGGTCAGATTAACAATTTATTTCCTGCCCTACCCACCTCCATAAAAAAGGTAAAAAAAGAAAATAACTAAAACCCACCAAGCTGTCACCGTCCAAGCTCTCCCCCAGCCCACTCCTGATAGCACCAAATTTGCACAGAATTCCCAATAGCCACGTCGGAACTCTGGGCTTGCTAAAGACACCCTAATGATGTTGTCACAAGTGGAATAACGCCTCGGGCAGGAGAGTGGTTATAATATAGAGGGGCAAAGGTTTAAAATTAATATCTGGAAGTATTACTTTACTGAGAGGGGAGTGGATGCATGGAAAAGCCTTCCAGCTAAAGTGGTAGAGGTTAACACAGTAAAGGAGTTTAAACATGCGTGGGATAGGCAATCCTAGCTATAAGATAAGGGCAGGGACTAATGAAAGTATTTAGAAAATTGGCAGACTAGATGGGCTGAATGGTTCTTATCTGCCATCACATAGAAACATAGAATGTGACGGCAGATAAGAACCATTCGCCCCATCTAGTCTGCCCAGTTTTCAAAATACTTAGTCCCTGGCCTTATCTTATAGTTAGGATAGCCTTATGCCTATCCCACGCATGCTTAAACTCCTTTACTGTGTTAACCTCTACCACTTCAGATGGAAGGCTATTCCATGCATCCACTACCCTCTCAGTAAAGTAATACTTCCTGGTATTATTTTTAAACCTTTGCCCCTATAATTTAAGACTATGTCCTCTTGTTCTGGTAGTTTTTTTTCTTTTAAATATAGTCTCCTCCTTTACTGTGTTGATTCCCTTTATGCATTTAAATGTTTCTATCATATCCCCCCTGTCTCGTCTTTCCTCCAAGCTATACATGTTAAGATCCTTTAACCTTTCCTGGTAAGTTTTATCCTGCAATCCATGAACCAGTTTAGTAGCCCTTCTTTGAACTCTCTCTAAGGTATCAATATCCTTCTGAAGATATGGTCTCCAGTACTGTGTACAGAACTCCAAGTGAGGTCTCACCAGTGTTCTGTACAATGGCATGAGCACTTCCCTCTTTCTACTGCTAATACCTCTCCCTGTACAACCAAGCATTCTGCTAGAATTTTCTGCTGCTCTATCACATTGTCTGCCTACCTTTAAGTCATCAGAAATAATCACCCCTAAATCCCTTTCCTCAGATGTTGAGGTTAGGAGTCTATCAAATATTCCGTACTCTGCCCTTGGGTTTTTACGTCCAAGATGCATTATCTTGCACTTATCCACATTAAATGTCCAAATCACATTCCATGTTTCTATGTCTCTAATATGTGTGTCAAGCTTTTCAGTGAAACCCTGCACATAAAGACTCCAGGCGCCAAGACCACTTCAAATCACTGAAGTGTTTGTGGTGCTTGGATTACCCGATAAAAATTGTTAAATTTTAAAATATTGTTACTTTGGAGGCAATGACAAGGCACTGAATTTTGCTTATTATCATAAAATAGAAAAACAGAATCACATTATTAAATATGGACGAGCTAACGTAGATTAGCACTGGGGATAAAACCAACTTGCTGCAATCGACAACTACCGTATATACTCAAGTATAAGCCGACCCGAATATAAAATTATGTTAATTGAATATTTATTTACAGTGTGTATATATAATGAGTGCAGTGTTTGTGTATGAATGCAGCGTGTGTATGAGTGCAGCGTGTGTATGAGTGCAGCGTGTGTGTGTATATGAGTGCAGTGTGTGTGTATGAGTGCAGTGTAAGTGTGTGTGATGTAGTGTGTGTTTGTGTATGTGTTGCAGAGCCTTGGTGGGGGGTGGGCATTTTTATTATTATTTTTTTTAATTATTATTTTTTAAAAAATGTAATATTAGTATTTATTTTTATTTTTTTATTTTTTTATTTTATTATAATATTTTTTTTTTTGTCCCCCCTCCCTGCTTGATACATGGCAGGGAGGGGGGCTCTCACTCCCTGGTGGTCCAGTGGCATGGGCTGTGTAGGAGGGGGGCTGGCAGAGAGCGTTTACTTACCTCTCTTGCAGCTCCTGTCAGCTCCCTTCTCCTCCGCGCCGGTCCGGTCAGCTCCCTCTGCAAGTCCCAGTGTAAGTCTCGCGAGAGCCGCACTATGACCCCGCGGCTCTCGCAAGACTTACACTGGGAGCTGACAGAGGTGCTGAACGGACCGGCGCGGAGGAGAAGGGAGCTGACAGGAGCTGCAGGAGAGGTAAGCGCTCGCTGCCAGCCCCCAGTCTGTATTATGGCAATATAAATTGCCATAATACAGACATTGACTTGAGTATAAGCCGAGTTGGGGTTTTTCAGCACAAAAAATGTGCTGAAAAACTCGGCTTATACTCGAGTATATACGGTAACTTTAGTAAATTGCTGCGGTATATGTTGGCTATAAAAATACCAATAATAATAATAACAGTATGTCATATCTTGACCTACTGCCCCATATACTACTCAGACTTATCCATCTATTCTTCGGACACAGCCGGGGATGAGCTAAAGTGGGTGCATGCGGCTCAATGCAGTACTTTTAGATGCCTTTCCTTTCAATGCATGTTTAATGAGAATCTGCATGAGTTGCAGTTGAGTAGTCACCCAACAAATTAGCTTGTTAACAGTATGCATACCCTATCCCAGAGAATTATGGGTGTTAGTAACCATGGTAAGTGGAATAATTATACCAACTTTCAAGGGGTTAAAAGATGTCCAAGTACTAAATGTACGTTACCTTGGTGGAACCAAATATCTGTTATTAATCAATGTTTTTGGACTTGAGCAAGATGAATATGGCAACACTGTATTTCTTTCTGTACAGGTTTCATTTTAAAAAACACAAGGTCCTTTGTGGAAATCCACATGAGCAATGGGTGCGTGATTTAATGAAGCAAGTTGACAAGCTGCAGTACGCAAAACTGGCACATAAAGTTTATAAAGAACCTGCTGAGATAAGGTAACAAACAAAGTGAAAGGATGACGTGAGGAGCTGGTTTCTGAATGCCGCTAAATGTTACGGCTGAATAAATGATCTTTTTTTTTTCATCCGCTGAGATCAGCCTAAATGATTCACAAGTTCATTGCATATACCAGGGATAGGCAACCTTCGGCTCTGCAGATGTTTTGGACTACACCTCCCATGATGCTTTGCCAGCATTATGTGTGTAAGAGCATTATGGGGGATGTAGTCCACAACATCTGGAGAGCCGAAGGTTTTTTTTTGTTTTGTTTTTTTAATTCTTTATTTTTGCAGTGCATATGCGGGTAACATACAGGCATGTGGTACCCCAAAGGCAATCCACAGGCAATCCGCAATCCACATATTTCAAAACCAAGATTATTACATAACATGGAGAGCAATGGGGTATGTTAGTAAAATGCACTAGTTTTTTTTTGTTTTACTAACAAGCTTAAGACATGCTATTTAGGCAGGTTATAGGATAAAAATGACTTCACATTCTGTTGGTTTTAACAGCTCAGCTAATACAACAGGCTCAGTATTTCTTTGAGCTAGGCCCCAAATACGCTGCCTGCACACTGAATGCACTAATAGGGGCAGTTAGAACTGGCTGAACGGCTGGAATGTTGAAACGTTACTTATCTAAAATGCTTCTTTGTTTATGAAAAAAAAAAATTGCTTGAAAAGCCGCGTTTTTCACACTGCTTCTGCTTCATAATGTGGGAACTTTATGTTTGAGCGTCTGTGGAGATCCCTGATTGAGGCCCTGCTTTCTTGGTACTCTGCCCTTATCTGTATATCAGGAAGCGAATGTCCACTAGGGCAGGTATCAGGACGCAGTCCACCCATGCTGCATTGTGGGGTTCTCGCTGGTTCTTGTGAGTCTGCAGCTGTGTTGTAGTCGGAACGCGGCTGTCGGTTCCTGGGTGGGTCAGTCGCAGGCTGGGTGTGGGGTGAGAGGTCGGTTCGTCGTCGTGCCGGTGACAGGTTTAGTCCATTCAGGCGGCAGTAGTCAGCGTGCGGTTTACCTCCTACTACCTTGTGCCGCCGTCGTCGTCGCTGATTTAAGTGGCTGCGGGGGTAAGTGGTCTCGCTTCAGCCGTGTCTGAAGGCAGGAGACGCCTTGTTAGCCGTGTGTATCAGTGTTAGGTGCTGGCCCTCCCTTCGCCGCTTGCGCACATGGCGCCCGCCATCTTGGGCCTAGTGGTCCGACCCCCCAGCCTCGGCCGCGGCATCCCAATCAAAGCCTTAGGGTGAGGACCGGGATCACCCCCGGTCCATAGGGGGGGGAAACGGGGCCGGGCCCGCTCAGAGCTTTGGGTTGGGTGCTGAATGGCAGGATAGTGGGGTAGCGGCCGTCCACCCCACTCACCGCCGGAGAAGGCCTCAGGTAGGTTATCGAGAATTTTCCCTCCAGGGGACTGTAGCTCGGAGAGCCAGCCTCTCCCTGGATCCAGCGGTCCCTCGGCTGCAGGCTTCGTAGCTGTCGGTCTGTTTTTCGTGTTAAAAGCATATTTTTCAGCGTGGTGTTGCAGGAGCTCTGCTTGCCTGCGACCGTCCAGCTCAGCGGTCCGGCCCCGCCCCCTGGAGAGCCGAAGGTTGCATATCCCTGGCATATACCAAAACTGAAAAATTTACAGTGCTGTGTATATCATGAGAAGCCTGCTGTCTATTTGGCTAGCTATAAATGCTCATCTGAAATACAGAATATCTGTCTAAATAAGATGTTCGATAAAAGTAACAAAAATAATCACAACGTATTGGAAACATAAAACCTGAAAACACGAAGTGTAGAAATAAAGAACATAGAAATTACTCTGTAATTAATTGATTCCAAAATGATTACGGTCAGATCTGCTGTCTGCACAAAGGCCAAAGCAGTAGTTCCCTGAGTTATTGGCCACTATTTCAAGATAATTACAGTCATCTGAGAAGAATTCAAATCATTTTAAACTATCAGTTATAAGCTAACTCAAGTCAGGTTATATGTGAGATTATTCATTTAGAGCTGATATTGGTACATAGATATCGCATATGTTTTCCCCCTTCATTTACTTGAATTATTTTCCCTGAGTTTGACACACTTAATATTTGTAAATAAACCCCTTGGAAAATTCAGGTCACTGCACTCGAGAGAGAGAGAGAGAGAATGGTAAAAGATAGATTAAATCATCATCAGTGCCAAAGTTCTCTGTACAAAATAGTGCAGTCCTAGGAACTAAAATACTGTGCAGACCCTTCAGACTCCCAGGCCTCTGGTAGAGGTCCCAATAATAATAAGAATCCGCAGAGAGGTGTAAAATCAATGCAACATGCAAGTACATATGCACAGTTGCATCTGACAGCCCTAGGTATTAAACTGTAAATGTAGTTGTCAGCAGCAGCAACTCCATTAATCCCGATAAATAGAATTGTTGCCAAGTATTCAATGTCAGGGAGCTAGAAACCTTTATAAGTCTTTCTGTTGGGTAAAGATGTGAGATTACTCCAAGATATAGAGTAACAATGGAATACAGGGAGAGAAAGAGGGAATTATGGTGCAAACTTTATCGATAATGCAAGTTTTAATTTAAATGCACGTAGAATTATTTACCATAGTGAAAATTAAAAAAAAATTTCAAATTTAAGGTTAAAACAAGCCAAACTGGAAACATTCTCAGTTCAGCTATTCTGCCTTTAAACTTGAAATTCACTTTCAGAAATAGCCCTGATCTATAAATGTGAAATTCAAGACATAATTCCAACAATTCATAGGGAAGTGTATTTCATTTGTTTCCTACAGAGATAACATTTAAAAAAAAAGGTTCTAGTCTAAAGAGCAGGAATGAGAGAACACAATCACTTAATATAGCCACTAGATGTCAGTGTTCTACTATGATATCATAGATAGTGGAAAGATGAGAACTTATAACCCCGTTTTAATATATCTATAAAAAAGAAAAAACAATGGGGATAGAGCAGATCCTGGAAAATATAAGATGGTAAAAACTGACAGCATATTTATTTATATGTAACTTTAAACCAAATTGACTAGCATGTAATTAACAACCAATCATGAAGATACTAACTTCCTGTGCCCAACGCGTTTAGTCACAAGTGACTTCCTTTAGGGGTCTGTCTCCAATATTCATACTGAAGTAATGTGTTCAAGTTGGAAATGTGATGCAGTCAATTTTGTTTTTAGTTACATATAAATAAATGCACTGTTAATTTTTACCATATTGGCGTTCTGCACTATTTTACTCTATTCTTTATTATATAGAGGCTTCCACTTTTAAATCTGGAATTCAATGCATTGAGACTGTGGGGAATTACTATGTATCTGAGCCAGGGCTCCAATTATCTTTATGTTTGTGAGTGCAATATTTTCCATGCACATTTGGTGGTGTTAGGGGGTTAGACGCCATTATATGTATCTTTATCTTATATTTCCCAGGATCCGCTGTACCCCTGTTGTTTCTTCTATATAGCGTGCTATTTTTAGGACATGGAAAAATTCCTTGGGGAAGCAGTCCATTAGATAGGTATTTTTGTCTTTTTTTCCACAGTGTTGAGTGGGTCACAAATTTGTATTTATTTTTTATACCATTTTCACGATTAAACACTGTTTTAATGTCATAAATGAATCCTAATTCTATAATTTAAAGATTCATTTCTAATTGTAAACTTTTTTCATTAGAACATTATTCAGTTGGGAGGGTAATGACTGAGTTCTGAAATGACTGATAATTGTAGCGAGTGCTGGCTGATGTTAAAGGGACACTATAGTCACCTGAACAACTACAGCTTAATGTAGTTGTTCAGGTATGATCTATAGCTCCCTGCAGGCAATATAATGTAAACACTGTATTTTCAGAGAAAATACAGTGTTTACATTGATTGATAGGCATACCTCCAGTGGCCGTCACTCAGACGGCCACCAGAGGGACTTCCTATCATGCAGGGCCCTAAAAAGGCCTTGTACACATCAGACGTATTAAAATACGTCTGACGTGTGCAGGAGAGAGAAGGCACTGTGTGCGCGCCTTCTCTCTCCAGCCTGTCAGCAGAGGAGGGGGGCGGGCAAAGACCGCGAGCTGAGCTGTCAGTCAGCTCAGCTCGCGGCCGCGCACACCGCGCGCATGCGCGGTAGTGCGCTCAGGACTTCAGAGGGCGGCATGAATGCCGCCCTCTGAAATATGTGCGCATGTGTGGCGAAGCCGCTCATGCGCACAAGGGAGCAATGATGTTTCCACAGTCATTTTGACGAAATAGGGGGCGCGGCTTCACGAGGCTCCCGGCGCTGGAACCAGGTGAGCAAAGTCCTCTGCCTGGAGAGTCCCTTTAAGGTACATGTTCCCTAAACTCTTGCTGGGCAGAATCCATATAAAAAATAATGGGTAGATAATATCTTAATCTGGACATAGCTCACTACAGAAGAGCTCAAGACTGGGGTATTTGCAGCAAATGCACTTACTTCAAACTCTTGTTTTTCATTTTTATTTTTAATTGTTAATGAATTATCTATTTTATATTTTAACAAATTGGCATCAACCCAAACCTTGAGTTCCCCTTCAAAAATCAAAAGTGAATATTTATTTATATCCAATGTGAGTAGGAGATGATCCTTCATATGTATTTCTAAAAGTTTATCATGCAGGTTTATGAAATATAAAAATTCAAATAACGTAAACTAAAGTGTATATGTTGGAGGGGGGTTGTTGGGTTGTTTCACCATTATCATGTGATTATTCTCCTGCTATCTCTGGTTTACATATTACATTAACTTTGATTTTTTAAACAGTAATATAGATTACAATTTTCATAAAGAAATAATGAAGTTTATCTTTCTTTTTTTTAATACAGGCATGCTAATGGTTCCATTATGAAGAATCATTTACATTGAATAAGAAAAAAGAATTCCTTAAAGGGACACTCTGTGCACCAAAACAGTTGGTCCATGTGGTTTTTTGCTTAAATAAATAGTTTTATTTTCTTGTATGCCTACTTTAATAAATACTTCCTTACAGCTAGTTACTATAACTGTGCGGGACCTTTACTCCTAACCCTCAGCTTACAATAACACAATTGTATATACTGCAAGAAGATAATCCTCAGTACATGTACATTTTGTCGCATGGTGCTTTTATTGCGCCACAAAACGTAACAAGGCAATGTTTCGACAGAAGAAGTGTCTTTGTCAAATGTCGAAATGCTGCCTTGTCAAGTTTAAGCGGACAATAAAACCACCATAAGACAGAATTTCTGTGTGCCAAAGATTATCTTGTTGATCAAAAGTGAAGGGGTTTAGTGGCCTACAGCAAAAGCACCAATATTTGGAGGAAACATTGGGAGTGCTGCACTCCATTTTCTTAATACAATTGTATATGTTATCAGAAAGCACAGCAAAGCACTTATGGATTTGTAGTTTTATCCTTCATAATTAGAAAGCTGACGATTAAACTACAAATCTCGAAAGCCTCTGCTTTCAACAGTTATGGGGCTGTAGATAGAGAGCTAGAGATTTATAATGCTAGATTAAACATGTCCAAAAGTTGAGACTCCATAGACCAAAATAAAAGCTCTCTGTAAGATCATGCGGTTGGGGGCCAGCATGATAATCCCCTTCAGTCCTTCGAGTGGGGCTGCCCCTTTTCTGGATAGATCAGACCCTTTTCAGACATTGCCAGTGACATAAATCTCAATATTGGCCCACCCACCCATCTCGATCTCATACCTCCCAATGTTAGAAAATATATGCCATTGCATGAACAATATATAACAAATCTATTAGAACAATAACACATATCAAAATAAAGATGTACACAACAAGAGACTGTAAAAGGATTTAGCAGCTTTTATTTAAATGATCTGAGAGGCACTGCACATAACCATTCACCAATAAACCATAACCAAATTGAATAAATAAACCTTACATAACATAGAGATGACCTTGACTTAGACAGAAATAATTGGGAGGATTCTCATCCTGGTAAGATTAGGGAAGAGGTCTAACCTGTGAAAATACTGCAATGTATAAGTTTCTAGTATGCTGCGCACTCTAATATTAAAGCTAGCCAATCGTATTGTCTTATTTTCGCACCACTGGTGCCGTGAAAATCCAGTAAGAACTGCTGTGTACATGCTTGCACCTAATCTACAAGTCCTACATTGACCTAAACGTGACTCCCTGACTTAATGGATCTCTTCCAACCTGGATTTCCCCTTTATAATTAAATTGATGTATAGCACAATTTTTTCTTTATGTTTTTTGTTGTTTTTTTGTTTTTTTTTAAATAAAATTATATCCTCCTCAATAGAACAGAAAATGTAAACAGAAAAATCTAAAGTGAACAGAAATTATTCAATTTACTCTGTTTTCTAAATGTTAGTTGAGGCTTTAATACAACTACAATATCCACAATACACTTTGTTGGCGAGGAAAAATACATACTTTGTACATCTGAATGTATATATAACCCTTGTTTAATTAAAAAAAATAAAATTTGCTTTTTATAATCTTGGACACATACTAAAGATTACAATACTGTATCTTGCATGCAACTTATAATTTCTAGATTTTCCCTTTATTTCATGTGTAAGAGAAGCGCTGTTTTGAACAACAAAAGTAGTCTTGCTACGATCATTTCAAATATTTAAATTGATTCAAAACATGAAATGCAAGTTTTGGGCCAAAAAAACTGAATTGGACAATTTAAGTAATCTTTCTTTCCTGTTTTTAACAATATCTCACATATAACTGAGGAATTCTTGACAGTTTGCAGCCCTGATAGACATCAAAGACTAGATTGATAACCAAGTAAAATGATGACAATAAAGTTCCACCACCTGTCTGTCTATTAAACATTAACTTGCTTTCTCTAATGATGAAAGGTCACCGTGGTCTTTAGTTAAAGGGACACTCTAACCGCCATAATCACTACATCAGTATTCTCTTTTGCAGCACTCTCACCTTTAAAACATATGACATTTCCAGCATATATTCCAAAAGCTAAACCTCCAGCCATCCAGATATTATGTATGGTATACTATGTCCATATGTTGCATGTTCACACAAGAGCTAGAACCCCCTAGAGCAGGAATAGGCAACCTTTGACACTCCAGATGTTGTGGACTACATCCCCCATAATGCTCTTACACCCATAATGCTGTCAAAACATCATTGGAGGTGTAGTCCAAAATAGGAAATCAGCCATTAGACTGGTATGCATGTGCGCAATGTAAAATCTCATTTAATGTTTATATATATTTATGTTAAATATTTGGATAGCCAAATGATGAAGCATGTTATTTTACAACAATCATTTTTTGTTGTTTTTGTTAATCATATTTTGCAAAGTGTGATATCACATAGTGCAGTAAAAAAGTCTATACAGGGTATTCTCTTTTTAAATAAAATCAGTAAATATTAGGGTACAGTGGTTAATAAGTGGGCTAGCAGCTTGTTGAACCAAGGCGAAACATGACTACCATTTTAAAATGAAAAAGTGTTTTACATTTTGCAACAAAATTGAAAATCGTGTCAAATTGGGTCCATCACTTTTTTTTGGATCAACAGCAGAAAACAGAGAAGTGTACAAAGTTGAACTTGATGGACTTAAAATGGCATCAAGTTCAGCCTTTCTCACATCTGTTTTTGCTGTTGATCCACTTTTTGCCGTTGATGCACTCTCTGGCATTTCATGTCCGTGGAAGTCTCCAAACTTCTGGAATAAAAGGGAATCATGACATGTCACACAGGGGTTAATGCAGCAATGGGACATGTTCTGGGCTACATGAGACTGATAGTATTTACACTCACAGATGCTGATTAATTCTGCCCTCCTCCCATTACTCGTACCACCAGATAAAAGGCTTAGTGGTGTGTCGAAGGACTGTAGACATGGAGCTGAGAGCGCAAAGTGGACTGTGGAAGGACAAATTTTGTGATTGAAGGTTGGAAGGACTGTCACAACAAGTAATAGTTTTGTTTCATCCGAATACATTAGCACAAAAAAAATATTTTCATCCAAACCAAATTTTGTCTGTTTGATCATTCGTTTTCGGCTATTATTTTCGTGTCAGAATTTAATTAAGGATTGGGGAGCTAGCTACTAAGAAGCTGAGATACCAAAATTACAAAAAGCTCTTCTTATCTTGGCTTATACTGAGTAAAAAGAAATACTTAGTATTATTAAATAAATGAGGTTAGAATCCTCCCTGCTCCCCCCTCCTGAGCTCACAGGCCAGAGAAAGGCTTATAAAGGTTTAAACCAACCAATCAGAGAGCTCTGACTCAATATGCACGGCGTGGCAAAGCCTTTATAAGACTTTAGAAGTCTGTGCAGAGCTCTAGCAGGGAGAAGATGGATTCTTTTTTTACTAGTGTTTTTTTTTGAGAATGAGTCCTTTTTTTTATAGTTCAACTTGACCTTATGGAATTTTATTTTACCTTTTTCATGACTGTAAAAAGAAAATGGAAGACAGCTAATGGTAAAAATTACAGTTTTATTTTACAGGTATTTAGTTTATAGTCCCCCTCACTATTATTAGGGTGATGACGGTAGGTAGGGTATTTTTTATGGGAAGGAGGTGACTAGGGGCTTGGCGACCCCTAGTCACTAAGGGGGGGGGGTAAAAAAAAATGTATTCGTCTCCACTGGCACCAATGGGAGCGCCCAATAGGTCCACTGTCAACTTTATTATTTAGGGCCCCCACACACTGCTTATGGGTGGGAGGCTGGAGGAGAGCAATCGGTCCACAACCTCTTGTTATTTAGGTCCTCCATCTGTTACCAATGGGTGGAGGGATACTATGTACCTTTCATTTTATTTAATACCCTCACTATGTCTCTCCCCAGTTAAGTATTTTGATATGTGCTCCTCTATCCTGGGGGACCTATGGCAGGTTTCCTTTATTGGATTAGAGCCTGAAAACAATAGCTGCCAAATCAGTTGTCTTTTTTTGTAACAGCAAGCAGCCACTGGTCGCTCGCTGTTAAGTATATATGCCCCTACTCGTGGCATGGCGGGAAGGGGTAGGAGGAAGGATTTAACTTCCATTATTAACTAATACGAAGTTGTCTGAAAAACAAGAAGGGCTCTTTGTAATTTTGGTCTTTCAGCTTTTCTGTAGAAAGCTCCATAATCCTTGTGGGTTTGCCATAAGGATACCAAAAAAGAGCTATCTACTAAACAGCTTCCTAATTTGGCACAATCCCACAAGGGTACCAATGTAGGGAGTTATCTACTAAATAGCTGCAAGATGCAGCTGCGGCACAGATTGGAATATATTTGGTCCAAATAACAAAATTCTGAAACAAAATCAATGGCCAAATTTCATCCAAAAATGAATGAATAAATGTTGGCTCTCAAACTGAATTACAAAGTTCCTAGGTATCATTATTATTATTATATACACTTTTAGTTCATCTCATTTTATCTTGAGGAGGAGCATGATGTACAAATCATAGTTTTATGCATATAAATAAATGAATCCTAAACCTGGCTTAAAATAACCAATACAGTTTTTTCACATGTGCTACTGGTATCACCATAACAACCAGATCCGAACATCTCGAATCTTGACAGTCCAATTGATACCAAACCTGGTAATTCTTTCATGTTAATACATTCTAAAATCATGTAAAACAAATGAACGTTAATTAAATTCGAACTGTAGGTAAAAAAAAAGACATTCCACTGCCCAAATGAAAAAATAAATCTCTATTTAATAGATATAACCTGATGAAAACATGTTAATTTTATTATGCTTGTTGGTTATATAAAAACAGCATTCAAGTGCTGCAGATCTTTTAAGTGATCTGCACACCCTCCCCTTCAGACCCTGCCCAGACTTTCTGTTGCTGTCCTATCACAGACTTCCCAATGCAGCTCAATGATAAGTCTTTGGAAGGCAGGTGTTCTAAGCAATAGCCTACCTCTTGTGTTTAACTCCACTGATCTAAACAAACCAGGAAGTAACATGACCGGTTGTCTGGTTGAGAACTAGGGGGTGCAGGAGGGGGAGGTTTCAACAAGGTTAATTTAAATTTTTAAATGTAAAATTTTCTATTGAAATCTGCACTTTTTGAAAAAGCTTTAGCAAGTTAAAGTGCTTTAGGGGTCTGGAGTGTCCTTTAAAAGGTTTGTTGTGTATGTCAACTTTCTCCTAGACAGTTCTGATCATAGTGGCGAATATTATCCGATAATAAAGGGTAGTCAAGCTTCGGAAGAGATCAATCCAGATAGGTTGTAAATTCCTTTGAGTCATTCAGACACACAAAGAAAGTCAGAGTTATTCACTAAAGTGAGAATTAAACAGTGACAAAACATCATTGGATCTGGGTCTGTCACCACAGAGAGGTATCCTTGCTGAAACAAGTGTCATGCTATTTCTACCCTAGCTGGTCTCAGTGCACAGGACCTACCAACGCCTCCTCTTCCCAGGCAGGCATCAACAATACTACCTGTGCAGGTTCTCCCAGGCAGGAATCAACCTCTCTGCCTGTGCTGCCTCCATCTCTGCTGTTGTAACTTAGGACTCCATGCTTCTGTACTGGTCAAGCACTTGTTGCCTTTTGATGGCTTGATGGTCTCTTGACAGCAGCTGTCTGCCTCCTCAGAATGGTTGCAGATCCCTCCGCTTTTCACCAGATATAAGAAAATGCCATCATAGATCAGGGTCATGCTATATTTCAATGCACAGGCCCACCTGCTAATGCCCCCTATTTTAAGGTATTGATCCCTCTGCCTATCAAGCTTCTCCCAGGAAGGTATCGACAACTCTCACTGCACCTCCTCCTCCGAGGAAGGTATTGTTTCCTCTGCCTGTCCAATTTCTCCCAGGTATTGACCCCTCTGCCTGAGACTCCTTCCACCAGGCAGGTATCGACCCTGATGTCTGCGCTGTCTCCAGCTGCTGCCTCTGAAAAGGCACTTACAGCTCTCAGAAGTAGCTCTTTTTTAACTGGCCCAAACATACTAAATTTGAAAAAGGACTAGCATTTATCAATTTGTCCTTTAGCATGAGGTGAAAACCATATAAATATAAATAAACATACATGATTTGAAGAACAAACAACATAATAATTCACCAAATATATATATATATATAACACAATCACAACTTTTTAACATATAGGAAAATGTATATAGAGTTGTAACTGGTTAGTTGTTTGCAATATCCTAATTTGCATATTGCAATTATTCAAATCAATACATTTTTCAATTTTACCAATAGAGTGCGCTGGAGTGTCATCACATAAATGTGAATTTGAAGTGAATTTAAAATGCATTTAGCTAAATTCAGTTTAATTTCTCACTTTCATAATTAATTCTGTGAATTACTTACCAAAGTTTGAATTCAAAGTGAATTTTAAATAAAAGACTATACAGGCCTGGTGCAAGAATCAAAGGAAGCCCCCCTGTATCACTCCTCTTTGCTCCCCCATAAGTAATATACGTGAGATGAATGTGTGTGGAGGCTGAGTGTGATTGTGTGTGGGGTTTGGCAGACTGCGATTGTGCAGGTTGGCTGAGTGTGCTTCTGTGTATGTGTGTGGCTGGCTGAGTGTGATTTTGAGGGGTTATCTGAGTGTGATTGTATAAAGGGTTTGGCTGTGTGTGAGTATAAAGCGATTGGGTAAGCAACGCAATCCCCTGTGTTGACGCTTACATGCTTACATCACTGACACACTCTCACTAATAATGACAAACACTAACACACATATAGTCACTGAGAGACACACACACACTCTCATACCGAAACATACTAACACACTCACAAACACACATATACTCAAACACATACACATTCTCTCTCACACACTCTTACAGTAATTTTATTTATTGTGTTTTTATTCATTTCTTAGGCTTACCTAGCCTTTCTTACTTTGGGAGAGCTGGAGTGGATTATGTCCCTGGGGTCCAGTGTGGATCTTTTCCCTGGGGTCCATTGTAGATCTTTTTCCTGAAGTCCACTGTGGAGCAATTGTGATTTTTGTGCTTTTCCTGCACAGCTTCCTTACACATCCTTCAGTGATGCTGTGGCCAGAGTGACATCATATCCAGACTCCCGGCATTACCGCAGAAAACGCGAGGAAGCTGTGCTGAAAGGGCTCAAAGATCAGAGCCTATTCACTGCCTGTCTTCATCCTCCCCCCAGACTTTGTACATTTTGGTTGACATCTGGGTAAGCCGGTGCCTACAGCCCTAAGGTGTCCAGCCAGACAGCTGTTGGCCCCCCTGTAACAGGCAGAACATAGAGGGCCTGGTCGCACTTGAGTCCTTCGTGACCCCTGTTGTTCCGCCACTGCACTTTGACTATTTTTACCTTAAACTTAAAATTCACTTTGAATTCTCACTTTAGAGAAAACTCTGACAGTGTAATAGAATATGTTTGATCTTTCCATTTCAGGGTATTTTGCAAAGGTTACAAGAATTAACACATGGCATATCAAATTCTCACAGCCTTATGTTTTTTATCATGACAAAATGGGCCAGAGAACTGCAGATTCCATCAGCTGAGCTCACGGGGAGGGTGGAAGAAGTCTTTCAAATCGTACCAATGCACATATAAGAAACTACTCTGAGATAAAGCATGCCCTAATGACCTGATTTATAATATTTTATATACACTTCTCTCTATATGTTTTATTTTTCTACATTCTCCAAAGAATTAAAGGGACACTATAGTCACCTGAATAACTTCAGCTTAATGTGGTTGTTCAGGTAAGAACTATAGCTCCCTGCAGCCTTTCTCATGTAAACACTGTATTTTCTGAAAAAATACAGTGTTAACATTGAAAGCTAGGAACACCTCCAGTTGCAGTCACTCAGAGTGAACCAGAGGGACTTCTGAGTTGATGGAGAGATTCAGTATTTCCTCCCACTGCATGCAGACACTGAACTTTCCTCATAGAGATTCATTAATTCAATTCATCTCTATGAGGAGATGCTGATTGGCCAGGGCTATGTTTGAAATAGTGCTGGCTCTGCCCCTGATCTGCCTCCTTGTCAGTTTCAGCCAATCCTATGGGGAAGCACTGTGATTGGATCAGGCTATCACATGTCAGCAGACTGCTTGTTTTTCCTGAGTCTAGTGATGTCGCGAACATAAAATTTAAATGTTCGCAACCGGGCGAACCGGGCGAACCACCATAGACTTCAATAGGCAGGCACATTTTAAAACCCACAGGGACTCTTTCTGGCCACAATAGTGATGGAAAAGTAGTTTTAATGGGACTAACACCTGGACTGTGGCATGCCGGAGGGGGATCCATGGCAAAACTCCCATGGAAAATTACATAGTTGATGCAGAGTCTGGTTTTAATCCATAAAGGGCATAAATCACATTCCTAAATTGTTTGTAATAACGTGCTTTAAAACATCAGGTATGATGTTGTATCGATCAGGTAGTGTAAGAGTTACGCCCACTTCACAGTGACAGACCAAACTCCCCATTTAACGCACCGCAAACAGTCCATTTGCACAACTGCAAACTCACCCATTTGCAAAAAATTTGCGTTCGTGTGTGGGGGTGCTGGAATGACGTGGGCCAATGGGAGCCTGAATCAACTTTTGGCTCCCACTGCCCCTTTAAGAGCGAGCTCGTGACTCGAGCCGTGCTCCTAGTGCCAGGCGGGCCACGTGACCGATCACTGCGCAGCACGCGGCTAAGTCAGAAGAGGAGATCAAGCCGCATGCGGCTCGTGTGGAGGCAGGAGTGATCCAGCCACGCGCGGCTCAAGCTTAGGAGCCAGGTCGGACCCAGGATAAGGTAAATACAGCCACAACCACTTATCCCAATCACACACCTTTCCTAACGTCCTATCCCATTAAAAGCATATTACCGCATATTTAATAAAACAGATAGACCCCCTACTTCATCCAGGTTACCGATCGTTGGTTCGATATTCTGAGCCCTCTCTGATTTACTGTACACGACTATTTGATATTCCAACAAATTTTATATAGCATTTTATGTTTGTTTGAGACCACCTTAAAAATATTGGATATCGCTAAAAATCATGATCACTATATACTTTCGCTACAAACCTCTAAAACTAACCAAACTACTTATCCATCCGCTATACCACTTTATTATCCCCCAGTTAAAATACTTGACTCTTACTTACCCACACTCAGTCATGCCACACACATTTCACCACTACTCTCACAGAACACTACATCAGAACACTACTCCTAAGATTGGGTTGTATCCATGTCTCTGGTCTTTCATTTAGAATTCAAAACTGACACTCCAGTGCATATTATTAAAAGATTGGGCAGATGGAAATCCTCAGTCAACAACCGATATATTCCTCATCCCGAGAAAGAAATGAGGAAAGCTTTTAAAAGTTTGGCTTTGTAAATTTGATGCAATAAGTGTGTTTTTCTTTAATACCTTTTCACCCTCTTTGCATGAACCCGATTTACATACATTACTAATATGTTTCTGAACATATATATTATATTATTCACTCACTCACTCACTCACTCTCTGGTCCGGCCTAAGACATCATGCTGCCTAGGTCCAACGATAACTGACTATGGGGGATAATGTATAATAAACACAGGTTACTGGCTATGGGAGGGATAATGTATAATAAACACAGGTTACTGGCTATGGGAGGATAATGTGTAATAAACACAGGTTACTGGCTATGGGGGGATAATGTTTAATAAACACAGGTTACTGGCTATGTTAGGGATAATGTATAATAAACACAGGTTACTGGTTGTGGGGGGATAATGTATAATAAACACAGGTTACTGGCTATGGGGGGATAATGTATAATAAACACAGGTTACTGGCTATGGGAGGATAATGTATAATAAACACAGGTTACTGGCTATGGGAGGATAATGTATAATAAACACAGGTTACTGGCTATGGGAGGATAATGTATAATAAACACAGGTTACTGGCCATGGGTAGGATAATGTATAATAATCACAGGTTACTGGCTATGGGAGGATAATGTATAATAAACACAGGTTACTGGCTATGGGGGGATAATGTATAATAAACACAGGTTACTGGCTATGGGGGGGATACTGTATAATAAACACAGGTTACTGGCTATGGGGGGATAATGTATAATAAACACAGGTTACTGGCTATGGGGGGATACTGTATAATAAACACAGGTTACTGGCTATGGGGATAATGTATAATAAACACAGGTTACTGGCTATGGAGGATAATATCTTGTATAATAAACACAAACACAAAAGAAAAAAAAATGCAGCTTCAGAATTAATCTAAATTGTATGCTGTCTAGGAGGTGGGAGGGTCTGAGAGGGAGGGCCTGCTTCTGATTGGCTGGAATGTGTCAGCTGACTGTGAGGTACAGGGTCAAACTTTACTCAATGATGACGAATAGGGGGCGGACCGAACATCGCATATGTTCGCCATCCGTGGCGAACGCGAACAAGCTATGTTCGCCGGGAACTATTTGCCAGCGAACCGTTCGGGACATCACTACCTGAGTCTAACAGCATGCAGATTTACAGCTTCTGGCTTGAATACAGTAAGATTTTTTTACTATATTTATGGAGGCATGAGGGGCCCAGGGGGGCTAGATGGTTGTGTTAACACTATAGGGTCAGGAATACATGTAGTTGCACTGGTGACTATAGTGTCCCTTTAACCTATTAAGAAGGTCATAATTCCCTACTCGGCATTAAAACAATAATTTACCAGAGGTAGGCACCCTTCGCCACTCCAGATGTTGTGGACTGTGTCCCCCCTGATGCTTTGCCACCATTATGGATGTAAGGGCATTGTGGGAGATGCAGTCCACAGCATCTGGAGTACAGAAGGATGCCTACCATATACCATAATGTCCCTGCTGGTATATATGATTGTGATAGGTTATTTCCCTGTATATCTGTAAAATGGCTAATTTAATGTGTGCCACATAAAGATATAAAGTTGTATATATCTAAAAACATTCTAATTTTAAATAATCACCTGTTTTAGTTATATTATCTACTTCATTGTGAAATCCCTTAGCATAACATCTGCAGGATTTTCACTAAATAGTATATTGTATCACACTGAAATCCAACTGGAAAAAGTTAGGGTAAAGTAGCCAAGCTGTAACTATGGCCTATATTTGCCATTTGGACTTAAATTCTCTACAGTTCTTAATTTAATAAAAAAAAATCCAATCCTGCCATTTATTGAAAAACCTTGATACATGGAAAGGTTATTTTACATATAAACATGGAATATATAAATATTTTGCTTGCTGTTCAGGGATACGAAACCTAAAAATGAAAAATTATGTGAATTTACATAAATATAAAATGTCTTTACTCATAAACTTTATTGAAAAAGTTTCAAATTACGGCTGGGTACAGAAAGGCAAAAGAAGTCATCTCATGCAAGAGAAAATACATTGTCATGACTGTATACATCGCATAAGACTACTTTAATTGTAGTGTATCTCCGATAGGTAGGGCAATTTATATTCATATTAAAATCTGTTTATCCCCATTCATATCAGTTCATAAATCTCAGCACATATTTCTCCAACAATCTGAAAATGTGAAATGGTTAGATTACAGATTACACAGTGTTTTGCATCCACAATTTCCAACATTTATCGATGCTTGATGTCATGACTGGGATGAGATGGTACAATGGGACATTTTCATGAGAAAGAGTTGAGTAGTAAAGGAAAATTGAATATTAAGCATATTATTAGAAAAGCTGTAATTTGGTGATTGATCAATACCATGTGTGTAACAAAGTACCCAAGTCAATTTGTCACTGATTGTATATGGGACAGCCATGGGTATATTTTAATAGCCTGCATTGGGTGAGGTACCAATGAAAAAAATGTTTTCGATGTAATTTTGTTTAACTGAATTTCATAACTCCCTAGATGACTATGAGAAATTTATGTACTTACAATTTCTTCTACAACTTAATCTAAATAGAAACGCATCTATTGTCTAATCTAAATGTATAGTGATTTTTTTATTACAAGTTGGTAGGCTTTGCAGTTCCACTACAGGGAGCTAACATTTGAGTATTTCATTGCAATACATGTTACTCACAAACTTGTGTCAGTTGGAGATAGGTTAAAAAAAATACAGCTGGGGGGGCGGAGCCTGACCTCGACAGGGAGCGGACGCAATTGTACCTCGCTCCGTACTATTCTCCAACCAAATCTTGTTTTTTGGGGAGCCTCATTGAGCATTTGAGAGCTGACTGCCTGTCTTTACACTTGCAAACCTTGCCGCAACAACACATGCCATTTCTACACACTCCTAAGTCGAAACAGCAAAACGCAGATCTGGGGCCCACTACCCACCACTGGGCCTCGATTTTGGCAACCGTACATGGCAACTGGCAATCGGGCACACCGGTGGGCCACGATGTCCATGGGCCGAGGTGGCAGGATCTCCCGGAGACAGGAGAAGTACCCGGAGGAGCTCTAGAGTTCACAGGCTAGAGTTCACTCACTACTAGCACCACCAGGGATGGCGGCACGGTCCCCCCTCCCAGGCTAAAGGTAAGAAAAGAGGGGGAATACAATCAATGATTGTTTATTTTTTATTTATTTTTTATATATTTATATAAAACTCTGCCCCCCCTAACACACAAGCCCTCTAAACACATTCACACACCAGCACCCTCACTCACACACACACACACTGCACCCCTGGCACTTACAGCACCCTTACTCTCACACACACACACACACACACTGCATCCCTGACACTCAAAGCACCCCAAACACAAAAAAACTGCACCCCTGACACTCATAGCACCCTCACTCACACACACACACATACTGCACCCCTGGCACTCACAACACCCTCACTCACACACACAGCACCCTCACTCTCACACACACACACACAGTGCACCCCTGACACTCACAGCACCCCCCCACACACACACACAATTCACCTCTTACCCTCACAGCACCCTCACTTACACACACACACTGCACCCCTGACACTCACAGCACCCACACTCACACAAACACACACACTGCACCCCTGACACTCAAAGCACTCTCATTCACACACACACACACATACACACGCATGGCACCCCTGACACTCACATCTCCCTCTCACACACAGCACCCTCACACACACTGCACCCTCATACACACACTGCACAATACTCTTTCCTGGCATTTTTGTCTCCTGGTATCCCATCTATGGAGACGCCAGAGACAAATTTCAAGCAAACACAGTGCAATCATGTTATTAAATTTGCTTGTGCTGTGCATAACAAATACAGGGCCTTTTATTCATGCTAGAGCTCTTCAGCAAAGCTCTGCACATTTGTGATGGGGCGTGCTTGTCATTGGTGATGAGAAAACACACCCTATCTGGCCCCTCCCCCTTTTCAGTGGGCCGCCTTAATTAAAAAATGCCCGGGCCGAATTTTCTTCCCAGTCCGGCCCTGTTAGGGGTGCACTAGCTGATGGCCTGATAATGTACCTACTGGTATTCAAGCTCGTGTTTAGTACCCGAAATGCCGGGTTTACCCTGCCCGCTTTACCCATTCTGCATGCTACTCATTACTAGCTGTAAAACCTTCCTACATAAAATAGTTAATGTTTGAATACCATGTTTATGTAAATGCTACTGTGATCTTGTCATGTTATGTACCACTCAGAACTTGTGTTCCACTCATGCGACTATACTCTAACCAAACATTGATGTGTAAAAAATTATAATAAAAACAGATTGTCAAAAAAACAAAAACAGGCCTAGCAGCCAGCCGAAACGGTCGCATGAAAGCAGAGCTCCTCACTCACGGCTCATAAAAACGGCTTTTTGGTCTGAACGACGACCCACAAACCGAGCCCACAGATCCGCAACTGTCATGGGACGGAAGACGAAGAAACCGAAACCGGACAGGCCCAGATCAGGGCCCGATATCGGGGATTTATTCCGCCTGGCGCAAGGCGCACATGGGGCCAAAATGGCCGCCACAATGGAGGGATTTTCAGACTCCGACGAGCTGAGCCTAGATGAATGCACAGGCGGAATGTTCAGCCCGCTGGCACCTCCACCTAAACCTCAAAAACCGCCTGAGCCGGTCACCACAGACACGCTGAGGAACATGCTGGGGGAGTTGCAGCGGGTGCTCCAAGCCGATGTGGCCCAGCTCCGCGGAGAATTGACGGGCTTGGTCACTCGAATAGGGGCGGTTGAGGCCTCCACAGCAGGACAGGCCCAGGAGATAACCGACCTACGCTCTGAGATACAGGCACTCAAGAAGCACCAAGAGGCTACTGACCAGCGATTTGCTGCTATCGAGGACCATAGACGTCACAACAACCTCAAGATTAGAGGCGTCCCGGAGGACATACCGACGGAAGAGCTCCCACACCTAATAAGGAGGCTCACTGGTGCGCTACTGAAACCACAGCAGGCCAAATCCATAAGCTTTGAGGCGATCTTCCGGATTCCCAAGCCAAGGAGGGCCCCAGAAAATGCCTCTAGGGACCTAGTGGTGAGGTTCCGCTCGGGGGCAGATAAAGCTGCGATCCTCACTGCTCTTAAGGGAAAGACTCCCTTCACCTTTGAAAACGCCAACCTTACCTTTTATGCAGACCTATCCGGGGACACCCTGCAATGGCGCAGGTCCCTCCAAGCGATCACGACGCTCCTCAGGCAACACGATATTGGCTACCGATGGCGCTCACCAAGGGCCCTTCAGGTCCAAACAAACGGCCAAACCCACACGGTTAAAGACCTGCAAGAGGCGGTGAGGCTACTACCAACGCTCGGCCTCCCGGAAAATTCCCTCATACCTGCAAGCAGGACAGACACGACCAACTTAAAGCACCGTTGGGACCCAGCGAGGACCGCGCCATTCGTGCCAAGACAGCTGCACAACGCAGGGGCAACCCCAACTTGAAGTGAGAGACCCAGCGATCTCAGCAGTAACCTGCCTCCCCAGGACGTACCAAAACAGAGACTTGTAATTAAGGCTATTTAAGTCAGAACACAGGTCTAACATATACCGGACTCCTCTCTCCCGTTTTTTATTTTTTATGGTTACTTCTATACTTTTATTTGTTATCATGAGCAGGGCATGCCGGGGGCTTCATATAGACTCTCCGTACCCCCCTAGGGACCCTTTTATACCCGCCGTACCACGGCACTTAACACCCTGGGTTGCGTGACTCTTGATATTACTACGCAGGCCCCCCCAGGGAGCCACCCCTTAGTGTGGATTGAGATTCACAATGTTTTATTCAATATTAAGGAACACGCAAAGTGTTATTTTTATGTATATAGTTTGATTTCAACGTTAGGTACTTAGCGTCAACAAACGGATACTTTCACTCTATCTAGGTTTAAGGTCTGACCACACAGTTTTTATTGCTCTCCTTGTCTCTCATCCTCCTGGCATCTCACGAAAGCACTAGAGTGGGCTTGTGGACTATCTCTTGCGGGGGTTAGCTGACCGGGACTTTCGCTAATACAGACGAGTCAATCGCTCCATACCTCGTATAACCTCTATATGCAAATATTGAAGTTTTTGTCGTTTTTCCATTGCCTTGGTGTATATCTTATAAGCTGATGTCATGCCTTACGAGTACCTGTTTAGGCCACCTCTATTTTATCTTATTTTATTCTATTCTCTGGCACTACTATAAGTATATTGTCAAGATGTTATATATAACCTGTAGGAGTGTGCAACCAGCTTCATCCCATGCTTCCTACAGTTAACCGCAGACTTACATTCCCACACTCGTTCAACCAAATGTATTAAGCTTGCATAACAACTACACCTCGCACGCACCCTACTACCGGGCTACCGCCATGAGAGTCACACTCAGCATTGAGTCTTACTTAAAGTACCCAAAACACATAGCGCAACCGAATCACTAACGTATTGCACCACTAATGGCATTGTACGGATAGCATTACCATGACTTAAAAAATTTAAAATGTGCTGTAATTTTCATGTCACTATTGTATAACTACTGTGTTTATATGGTTAACCCCTGCTGTTGTGGCATGGGCAAACGTTCTGTCATTCTTTGCACAAAGAAAAATAAAGAATTAAAAAAAAAAAAAAAAAATACAGTTGAAGGTCTTGCTGGAATGCATGACAATATGAGTTTTGATGCTGTATAACATTTGTTGATTTGCAAATCCATGTTGCAGCTTATGAGTCTTGAGTGAGGACCATGTATCATTGGATCATAAGTGGAAAACATGGTGAGACATATGACTTTTAAATATCTCGTCCCATGTTTGATTGGCTTTTTTAAACAGAAAAGTGGAGACGCTAGCTTCTTAAAACAAAAGGTAAAATGAGAGTAAAAAAAGACTGCATAATCAAACTCGGTATATGTTTCTCGTAGACTTGCACGGCAAGTGTTTTCAGTTCTGCAAAAAAAAATTCCAAACACAGAATTTTTTTAGGGACCGTTGACAATATTGTGGTGATTATTCAACTCAACCAAAAGATCTAGAGTTTAGTCCAGAACTAGATCGCTCTTCACATCTCTCAACAGAGTGAGAGAGTAATGTTTATACAGGGTATTTAGGGTTTGATAACTTAATACATTGAGTTGAGAGAATACTGTTCTAATTTCATGCAATGAACAAATTAACTGAAACATAAACTCTTTGAAAGAGAAGTAGACACAGATGATCATTTCAAATGATATATCAGGCTGAACAGTCCATACTAGATTTGTTTAATTCAAGGTTATCAAGCCTAGCTTTAGATGAGAGGTCTCTTTCTAGGGATACTCTCTTTGGGTAATATTCATGAAGCCCTTCAGTTTCTATTTTTCTTTGAATTCATCACAGTTGAAAACATGCAGATGGTGTTTGGAAGGGCTGTAGGTCCACTACAAGATCCCAGGAGGTGAGTTGTGCAAGCTTATCTTTCAAAGCAAGTAACATTGAGGTGGCTGAATTCTGAGTAATGGCCACCAAAGGGTGGTACCCCCATTTTTAGATGGCTGCTTTCCCACAAGGCAAATGTCACTACTACAATTGGGGAAAAATTACCTGGAGTTTCTGTTATTTTTCAGATAAGGTTGAGGCATCCCTCGTTTTGGTCAACAGTTCTTTGGTCAGTTATTAGTAAAGTCTCATTTTGACATCTCAAGGTAGTTTTGGGTGCTTTGGTAGAGTTTATATACAATAAATCAGGGTTATCATTTCAGTGATAACCGTGATGCTTCTGTGCTTTGACTGATCTCAGTATTGAACCAGATACACTCTGGTATAAAAAAAACATCTATAAGGTGTTTTATAGTGTGACATTGATTTGGGCTATTAAAAATCTTCAGCCTTATCTATATATAGTTGACCTTTTACTGCCATAACCAGAACCCACTTGCTTGACTGTTTCAGATAACAGGTGACAACTGGAGACTCTTGCAATGACTCTTATAACTTTAGTCTAATTTAGTACTGGCTGGGGAAGAGTGACAGTAGTGCCAATGTTTTTTTCTGACAAACGGAGAACTCAACTAAATTTTGGGACTTTGTCTTCCTGATCATTGACCAGATCTCACTGACATAAGGGAACTAGTGTGAGGGCCACTGCTTGAAATAAAGGCCAGGCCATATTGCCAGATGCTATCTGTCCTCAATACTGGAAGCTCCATTTTTTTATTATTAATGTAATTCCAACTAGGAATAAATGTTGTATCTGTTCTGCTCCATTATTATATTATTTTTTTAGAGTCACATCTACCGCCATATATGATATGCTGTGCCCCTAAATACTATTAGTCTGTAGCTTATAAGATTAAAAGTTGGTTCTAATGTGTACTTTTTCATTGTTGTTGAGGAAGAAAAACAGATTTTCTTCTTTTTTTCCCTTTCCTTTCTTCTGTACCTTTTCCCTTAGTTTATTTTCCCCATTATGGTTACTCTGTTATACTTTGAAAATTGTTTAATAAAAAGTATTTTAAAAGAATGTCTTAAAAGATTACTAAAGACATTAGTCTTGGACATTTGTTTTTGGAACAACACATTTTCGTCTAAATTCCAAAAGACGAATGGATTAATACAAATTACAAGAAATGAAATGAAGAACAAATTGCTTGTTGGATGAAATTTCAGCCATGCAAATTGTTCTTTCATTCATTCGCTTCAGTTTATAACAAGTAGAGTGCTCACTACCGCTTCCTAAATCCCCCCATGTTTCCCCTCACTCTTGGCCTATGGTATAAGTGCCCATTACTGGTATGAGGGAGGTTAAATCCTACCTCCTACCCCTACTGTCTACCGGTGGCTGCTTGCGGTTATAAAAACAAAGACTAGCGACTGGGCAGCTATATTTTCCTCCCTTGCACCAACCGTGCTCCACAAGTGAGACTACTAAAATAAATGGGGGCCTTAAGGCTATGGGTGGCAACTACTAGATAAAATGAACAGGGGATGGGTGGCAGATGGGGTACTAAATAATAAGAAGGTGGACCTACATAATAAGGTGGTGGACATATTGTCCCCCCATAAAAATTGTCCCCCCGGTGACTAGGGGTTCCCCATAAAGAAAAACACCCTACCTACTCCCCTCACTTTAATAATAGTGAGGAGGGCCATTAAACTAAACTAACTAAATTGCTGTTTACTAGAAACTGCACTCTCTCCATTGCATGGTTAAACATACCTTTTGTGGACGTCTTCTGAGTCAGACTCAGTTCTCAATCAAATGCAGTTAGAGATGTGCTGTGCATGAGCTCACGCCTTCCATCGCTCCCCCTGAAGATGTACTGACATCTTGTTGATCTCAGCCATGGAGGTGGAGTGGTCATGGCGAAACCAGTTGGAAAGTTAAGGTAAGTAAAACTCATTAAACCCTCATGGGGGGGCAGACACCAAAATAGGTACAGTAAAACTATAGTGTAAGGAACACGTGTTTGTATTCCTAATGCTATAGTGTTCTTTTAAGGTAAGCCTGTATGTTTTAGATGTCCAGGAATGTTCTATGCTACTTAGACATTGCTAGACTCAAAAAATGGACTGCTGAATAAAGTTGAAACATGGTTGGGAGAACAAGAAACATGGCTGACTGTGGAGTCAGGGGTATGATAAGGGAAAAGAAAATGGCTTTGGATAGATCTTGACATGGCAATTATGGTAGTTGGCATATCATGGGATATAATGATTGAAGAGAGTCAGGAAAGAAATAAAAAATGTCAGTTACAAGATTTAAAAAAAATAATAATTTAAAAAAATTTGGCTTCAAACATATAATTTATTCTAGTGCAAGTGTCAAGACTCAATGACTTCAGACAGAAGCTTCAGAACTAGAGATGAGAATCAACACGAACAAGGAAGTGAACGTCCAAAAAGAAGATGGGGTATAGAGCAAAGGAAAATTGTATTCTTGTAACGAGAATATACCCCTACACGCAGGATCCAGCCAAACAGAAGACAGCACAGAGGAGAGATAGGTGTACCGGACCTTAGAGTGGCCGGACTCGACGTAATAGGAGAAGTACAGAGTCAGGAACGATCCGAGGTCAAGGGCACAAAGAGACAGCGTAAACGAGAACTAGCCGGGGTCTGGTACACAGGAATCAGCAAGCCGGCAAACAGTACAGACAAGGATAAAGCGAAAACGAAGTCAGAATACAAAGCCAAGGTCAAATACGGAGAAACACAACTGAACACAACAAGCACTAAAGGGAACTGTAGCAGAAACCACGATAGGGCAAGGAACTAAGGGAAAAGGGTAAGTATAAGTAGCCTTAAAACTAATGTGATTGGCTCCTGTCACTTCCACACCCCCAAAAGGTAAGTGTATGGGGTGATTGGCATGACAGGAGCCAATGGGAGCCTTTTTGCAATTTAGACTCCCACTGTCTCTTTAAGAGCGCGCCCGAGACTCGCGGCGCGCTCTTAGCTGCAGGCGGGACATGTGACCGCAACTCGCGGTCACTGCCCGTCTTCCTGTTTGGAGAGTCGGATGAGCCGCGCGCGGCTCGTGCAGCCGCAGGACCGCGCGCGGCTTGAAGAGAGGACCGCGGCCGGCCCCCGGATAAGGTAAGTAACGCTACAGTACCCCCCCCGAGGACACGCCCTCCGGGCAGGACCAGGCCTGGCAGGAAAACGCGAATGGAAAGAGCGTACAAGGCGGGGAGCATGAACAGCATCCGCAGAAATCCAACTGCGCTCCTCAGGCCCATAACCCTTCCAATGTACCAAGTACTGAAGCCGACCCCTAAGGAAACGAGAGTCAATAACAGCAGACACTTCGAACTCCTCATGACCCTCCACAGAGACAGGAGGGGGAGTATGCCGGGTAAAGCGGTTGCGTACGTAAGGCTTCAACAACGAGGTGTGAAAGACATTAGGTATACGCAGATTCTTAGGCAGACCCAAGGCATAAGAAACGGGATTAACCTTATGTATAATGCGATAAGGACCAATGAAGCGGGGAGCCAATTTCATAGAAGGCACCCGGAGGCGAATATTCCGTGTGGAAAGCAAAACCCTGTCCCCCACAACATAGGAAGGAGCCGCTCTGCGATGCTTGTCAGCCTGAGCCTTCTGGCGAGCAGCAGAGTCCACCAAAGAACGCTAAACCTGTTCCCAAGTATTACGCAAACCAGCCAAATGCTCATCCAGAACTGGCATGCCCTGTGAGGAGAATGCAGCCGGAAGAACAACGGGATGCTGGCCATAGACAACGTAAAAAGGGCTTTTGCCGGAAGAATCATGAGTGGCTTTATTCCGAGCAAATTCAGCCCAAGGAAGCAGGTCAGACCAATTGTCCTGATGGTGAGACACAAAACAACGGAGGTACTGCTCCAGAGACTGGTTGGCACGTTCAGCAGCTCCATTAGACTGGGGATGGTAAGCAGAAGAAAATGAGAGAGAAATACCCATTTCCGAGCAAAAGGCTTTCCAGAACCTGGAAATAAATTGGCTACCCCTATCGGATACAATAGATACGGGAATACCATGTAACCGAAACACTTCTCTAGCGAAGATAAGAGCCAGTTCCTTGGAAGTGGGCAACTTGCGAAGAGACACAAAGTGAGCCATTTTGGAAAATCGATCTACTATCATTAGGATGACTGTGTTACCATTCGAAGGGGGTAATTCAACAATAAAATCCATTGATAGATTAGACCAAGGTCTCTCGGGAACGGGTAACGGATGCAACAGCCCACAAGGAACTCTACGAGAGGATTTCATACATGCACAAGTGGAACAAGCACTTATATAATCAGTGACATCCTTGCGTAAGGTATCCCACCAAAAATACCGAGAAACAGCTGACACCGTTTTGGATATACCAGGATGTCCAGCAGTCTTAGTATCATGATACAGTGACTGTTGCGGTCACCGGCCCGCCGAGCCTCACGGCCGTGCCCGACCAGCACGGCCACGCCGACAACACGAGCTTACCTGCTCGTCGGCGAGCCGGGAACCGCTCCTTCCGTTCTTCCGGGCATCACGCCCGAATCAAACATGGCGCCGACCACGTGGTCGCGCCTAAGAGTAGCTCCGCCCCCAAAAATTATACCAACGTGTGCGTGACGTCACGACGTCAACGCACATGCACGTTTTGGGGTCAGAGGTCGCCCTCTGACCAATCATAGCCTAGAGAGGGGTATTTAAACCCCTAGCTTTTCCCATTACTTTGCCATGTCGTGGTTTCAGTTAACTGATTTCCTGAGAGTGCTATTTCTGTGATTCTGATTTCCTGGTATCCTGATCCTTGGCGTTTCCCTGGTTATTCTGATCTCTGGTTTCCCTGACTTGGCTTGTTTTATCGGTATTGAGTATTTTCTGGCTTCCTTGACCTCGGCTTTCCCTTTGACCATTCTCTGTCTCTAGCGTATTAGTCCGGCCATTCTAAGGTCCGGTTTACGCTCTATCCTGTTATTTTCCTTTTCTTACCTATGTATATGTTTACATAGTTTCTGCGTGCTGGACCACATTACTAGTCGTGACAGTGACAGAATATCCCTTCTCTCGGGAATGTCAACGAACAATTTATCGTTAGGCCTCTCGCTAGGTGCCATGCTTTGTTTCGCTTGTATGGCCTGCAAGAGGGACGAGGAAATAGACAATATAGTAGTAGCTATTATCCTGTCTGGGGGGATGACAGGAGTAACATCAACCTCCTGTTTGTCAATAGTTTCAAACTGTCTGGACAGAGCGTCCGCTTTAGTGTTCCGATCACCTGGTCTATAGGTAATTATATAATTAAAATGAGACAAGAACAGTGACCACCTAGCCTGCCTGGAAGACAATCTTTTAGCTTCGCTAAGGTAGGATAGGTTCTTATGATCCGTAAATATGAGGATAGGATCCTTAGTGCCCTCTAACAAATGTCTCCATTCTTTGAGTGCTAAAATGATAGCAAGGAGTTCGCGATTACCCACATCATAATTCCTTTCTGCTTTGGACATTTGTTTAGAAAAGAAGCCACAAGGATGCAATGGCTTATCAGGAGACTCTCTTTGGGATAAGACAGCACCTACCCCTATATCGGAAGCATCAACCTCAAGTATATATGGCAATGAGGGGACAGGATGCTGTAAAATAGGTGCAGAAGCGAACGTAGTCTTAAGAAAGTCAAAAGCCTGAAGTGCCTCGGTAGACCAGGCACGTGTATTGCCATCCTTTTAAGTCATACGAGTAATAGGTGCTACGATAGACGAAAAACCTTTGATAAAACGTCTATAATAATTAGAGAAACCCAGAAAACGCTGGATGGCTTTCAGACCTTGTGGCAGAGGCCATTCTATGACCGCAGCGAGTTTCTGGGGATCCGTCCCAAAAACTGGACCTCGGATTGGTCGAATAGACATTTTTCTAGTTTGCAATAAAGACCATTAGCAAGAAGGGTCTTCAGAACTGTAGTAACATGTCTGTGATGAGTGTGTATGTCTGTAGAATATATTAAAATGTCGTCCAAGTACACAATAACAAATGAGTGAATAAAGTCTCTTAAGACATCATTGATAAATTCTTGGAATACGGCTGGGGCATTGCAAAGCCCAAATGGCATGACGGTATACTCATAATGACCTGACCTAGTGTTGAAGGCTGTCTTCCATTCGTGGTCCTTTTTTATACGTATTAAATTGTACGCTCCTCTAAGGTCTAGTTTGGTGAATACCGTAGCATGTTTGAGCCGGTCAAACAATTCTGTTATTAAAGGTATAGGGTAAGCATTTTTGATGGTGATTTTATTCAGACCTCTATAATCAATGCAAGGTCTTAAATCACCTTCTTTCTTCGATACAAAGAAGAACCCCGCTCCAGCCGGAGAAGAGGATCTCCTAATAAATCCCTTGTCTAATGATTCTTTAATATGCTCCTCCATGACACGGTTTTCTTGAACCGATAAGGGGTACACCCTGCCCTTTGGAGGTATAGTGCCAGGCAACAAGTCAATAGCACAATCGTAGGGTCTGTGAGGCGGTAATTTATCAGCCTCTCTTTTATCAAAGACAGTCTTTAAAGATAAATACTGAGAGGGTATAGCCGTAGACAAAGGAGGAATGGTAGGAACATTAATAGAATTCATAGGTGTGACTTCAATAGTACAGGACTCATGACAGGCTTCACTCCATGATTTTATCTGCCCTGTCTCCCAGTCAAAAATGGGATTGTGGGCACGTAACCATGGATACCCTAACACCAACTGTGAAGAGGGAGAGGTGATGATCTGGAACCAAATGGTTTCATAGTGTAAAACCCCTGTGTACATGTGTAGCGGTGCAGTCTCATGAGTAACAACTGGAGATATCAATGGTCTACCATCTATGGCCTCAACGGCCAAGGGTATCTCCTTCTCCCTGATGGGAATATTGTTTTTCTTTACAAAACCATAGTCTATAAAGTTCTCAGCTGCCCCAGAGTCAACCAGGGCGTATATATTATCAACTATACAACTCTCTCCCATATGTAAGGAAACAGGGAGAAGCAGTCGGTTAGGAGGCAATGTAGGAGACTTAGAAATTACACCCAAGGCCAGTCCCCTATAAGGTCTTAGGTGCGAGAGTTTTCCGGGAGCAAAGGACACTCCCTTACCATATGGTCTCTCCTACCACAATACAGGCAAAGTCCCTCCCTTCTCCTATGTAATTTTTCATTATCAGAGAGTTTGGCAACCCCTAATTGCATGGGTTCCTCTTCAGATACTTTTACACTTTCCGGTGTATTAACTCTGGGGTGGATAGGTGTAACAAAACGTCTATTCCTGTTCTTGGTATAGAGCCTGTCACGAATCCTATTATCTATATCGATGAGGTAGTCAATAAGGTCCTCTAAGGCAACAGGAAGTTCCTTAGCTGCTACCTCATCCAATATAGAGTCTGATAAGCCTTCCATGAAGGCAGTAGTTAACCCATTGTTGGTCCAGTCTACCTGTGAGGCAAGGGTACGAAACTGAATAGCGAAATCAGCCACAGACCTAGAACCCTGTTTAACTCTCATTAATGCTCTTGCGGCATTCTTAGACCTTTTCATAGTGTCAAAAGTTCTGCGAAATGCTGTAAGGAAACTGTGAAAGTCATGCACCATAGGTCCATTAGCCTCCCAAATAGGGTTTGCCCATTCAAGTGCTTTGTCGGTAAGTTGGTGCATAAAGAACCCAACTTTAGACCTCTCTGTGGGAAATGAACGTGGATACATCTCAAAATGAAACTCTATTTGGTTAATGAACCCTCTGCAAGTCTTAGAATCCCCTCCATACCTAGGAGGAGGTGTTAAATGGGCCGAAGTAGTAGGCAAAGTGGATACTTCAGGAAGCAGGGGTGTAGGAGGGTTAGGTGCGGTTGCTGGAATGGTTCTAGCTAAGAGCGTCTGGAGAGCCTGAGCTATCTGATCCATACGATGATCCTGCTCTACAAATCTAGCCTCATGGGACGCCATCTGTTGAGCTAAATCTGCGGGGTCCATGGCCCTATCGTAATGTAACGAGAATATACCCCTACACGCAGGATCCAGCCAAACAGAAGACAGCACAGAGGAGAGATACGTCTACCGGACCTTAGAGTGGCCGGACTCGACGTAATAGGAGAAGTACAGAGTCAGGAACGATCCGAGGTCAAGGGCACAAAGAGACAGCGTAAACGAGAACTAGACGGGGTCTGGTACACAGGAATCAGCAAGCCGGCAAACAGTACAGACAAGGATAAAGCGAAAACGAAGTCAGAATACAAAGCCAAGGTCAAATACGGAGAAACACAACTGAACACAACAAGCACTAAAGGGAACTGTAGCAGAAACCACGATAGGGCAAGGAACTAAGGGAAAAGGGTAAGTATAAGTAGCCTTAAAACTAATGTGATTGGCTCCTGTCACTTCCACACCCCCAAAAGGTAAGTGTATGGGGTGATTGGCATGACAGGAGCCAATGGGAGCCTTTTTGCAATTTAGGCTCCCACTGTCTCTTTAAGAGCGCGCCCGAGACTCGCGGCGCGCTCTTAGCTGCAGGCGGGACATGTGACCGCAACTCGCGGTCACTGCCCGTCTTCCTGTTTGGAGAGTCGGATGAGCCGCGCGCGGCTCGTGCAGCCGCAGGACCGCGCGCGGCTTGAAGAGAGGACCGCGGCCGGCCCCCGGATAAGGTAAGTAACGCTACAATTCTGCAGGCATAGTCACCCAAATCAACTTCTGCCTTTCTCATAGATGAAGCCATCAAAAGCCACTTTTTATTAAAAAAAATACACTCACCGCTCAGCTTCCCTGGGTGATGCAGTTTGGCATGGCCCAGGGACTGGATGAGCTTGTTTGGTCAACTTAAACCTTCCCATTCTTTTCAACTGCAGTGTTGTTTGGAGTGCTCAGCAGATGTTTATGGAATATGCAGTTCAAACAACAGCAGCTTGATTCCTAATTAAACTGTTCTGCAAGGTAATAGAACCTGCATTGCATCTTCTATTAGTCTACCATATCGCTCATTAATGTTCTTTCATGAAGTAAGCTATTTGTGCCATGCAAAACAAGCTGTGAGGAAGCCTACACAAGCTAGTTTCAAGAACTTTTACTTCTAGAGAAAAGCACTATACCGATGGGTGAGCTTGTAGTTACAAAAATGTCTACAGATCTTTAAGGGTAACAGGGCAAAGACATTCCTTTCACTGTAACCTATGCAAAAAAGCATTCATGTCTATCTTTAATGAAAACACAAATAGCAAAAAATGGTACTACAAACTAATGATGCATGTCAAATGTGTAAAAACATCAATAAAATAATAGTTACATATTTACATAGCAGAAAAGAGACAAATGTCTATCAAATTCAGCCTTCCTCGCATCTGTCTTGTGCTGTTGATCCAAACGACGGCAAAAAAACTGTTTAAAGGACTTCCAATTTTGCAACACACTAGGAAATAATTCCGTCTAATAATAAAAGGATAAATCAGCTTACATTCGCTACTATGGATCGTCATAACCTATATAAATCTGAGATAATATTACACTCACAAGAGCGAAGCCACTATAAGTGGCCAGACTGGCACGTAAATAGGTCTAACAGACCTCCAATTTAAGATGTCCCCAGCTCCAGCGATGCATCCAGCGTTTGTTTGTTTTTCTCACTAATATTATCTATTTTTATTTGTCAAATGTGGTTTTACACTATGTTGTATTTTTGTCTATGTGTTCAAGTGATTACAGTTTGAGAAGAGTTATTTCACACTTCGATCATTGTTATACATGTATAAAAGTTTTGAAAATTCATAATAGTGAATGAAAGCCAATTTACTCTTTTATTGTTATTTTATTCTTGTTTTCACACATTTGGCATACATTTTTAGTTTGCAGTGCAACAAATTTTTTCGCTGTTTGTATTATTATATATCACAGTTTTGGGAGTTTACAGATGTGTGGGTGCTATTGGAGGGCACACAATCATTTGCTTTGTATTTTTATTGAAATATGGTGAAAATGTAAACGGGGCAGGAACTAAATTGGTCCTATGGCAACATTAATCTTAAATAGATCACTTGTGCTGTAGTACTAGAGTCAGTGCTGAATTTTGGGCTTCATGAACTTGAACATGACTATGTTGATGAACCTAATAAAAGAAATGTACCTGTCCATTGTCACAGTAGCAGGTATGGACTCGACTGTGCAACTGCAATATTGCAGATCTGCTTTTAAGGCTGCACATCCAACAAGAAACCTGCCTACCTTGCATAGTACTGCTTGAGTATTAAGTAGTAAATGGCTAAGCAGTAAGCTATTCAATAAAAAAATGAAACATTTAAAAAAAAAAGTGTAGCGGCAATAATTGTTTAATTATTAATACATTTAAATATAATAAATAAAATAACATTGATATTGTGGCTGCTTTGGGTCTAATCGAAAGCAAGGACTTGGAGCTTTAGCTCCGTTAGCCCCTGGCCTCGACAATGCAATGTCTCTTTACCCATGCTGTTACACTGGTGTTGTGAGAATGGCAATAAAAGCAAAGAAGTTTGTCAGCGTTCCAACACCAAATTAATTTATTAGTTAGAGAGCATACATGCATTCAAGTATTGACTCCACTGCTCTTACTGTACACTATAATATCTTATTGTTTAATATATGTATTCTTCTTATAAAATGCACCTCTATGCATGGAATGGGCTACATTTCTTTATGGGCTAAATGTTTCAGCCCTATATTACTGATGCTCCTAAGTCAGTCTTTACATTATAAAAAGGGAAGTGAAAAGTACAGTAAACCCACGATCAATACAGTGATCAGGGCTTGGAGAAATATTGTTACTTGCATTACAATCAGAAGCTTACAAAAATACATAATCTGCTTACCTGCTGTCAAGCCACGTAAGCCATGGTCAAATGGATTTCTTCTCCATTACTTAAAAAAGTGAATGAAATACAATCAGCACTAAGCATTCTAGAAAATGCACCTGTGGCTTTCCTGAGTACAAAAACCAAGACGTTTAACAACTATCAAGAGATACATAGCATATACTTCAATGACTAAAAGGAAAAAAAAAACAGAATCTAAATTAATTGTGTGGCAGAAAGATATGCCAATATAGAAAATATGGTTTAAGGGGCCATTTGGTCATCAAGGCCTGGAATGTTATCAAAATGTAAAGGCATCACAATTCACAACACTATGCAGCGGAGTATCACGAAACTACTGAGTATTCTATGATTATCAGTATTAATCTAAGGCTACCAAAGGGTTCTAGATCAGGGCTCTAAATTAAGTCTGTTTTTCATTTTATTTGATTTTATCTGTAGAAGTGATTGTACAAATAGTTGAGAAAGTATTCATGGGCAGGCTTATTCCCAAGTTATTCCCTGGGATCTTACGTAATATTGGCTTATTTTGCATTTTTGTTGTGACATAAAGCAATAGTTGTTCTTTATGCTGTTATTCTACACTAAGGCATAACCAAACTGGCTTCTCTCGAGACCTTCTTTATGGTCATTCCAGGAAGAGGCTGGCATTCTGCTATAGGGGTCCAGTAGTATTCGAAAGCAGCGTACCATAAGAATGACCAAGAAGACCAGTAGGAAGATGACAAAGGCAAAAACTGTCTTCTGCTCAATATCCATCCCAACTGAGCTATGACGAACATCCAAGATAGAAGGAGAAAGAAGCAGTTCAAAATCCGTAGCTGATTCTTCATCCATGGTGGCAGCATAACAATGACACCAAATGGAATTTGGAACATCAGGGTAAGGCATTTACTGCACCTGAAAGAAAATGCATACTGTAAGCTGTGTTATATAGTAATATAATGTGAAAAGATCTTTTCTAAGCTGTATGGTCGTCTCCACAATCCACTGATTAATATATGCCCTACAATACAGAAGGTGCAGTGTACTTTAGAATATAAAGTATGTAATTAATCATGTCATATAGTTTCATTTAATAGTTGTATTTATGAATAGAGAGATCCAGTTGGAACATATATTCCTTAATTAGCAGGCAGAGATCTTCAACTTGATAGCATAACAACTCCTTTAATCCTTTATTCTAACCTATATTACTTGAAGGGATTACATCAACATCCAAAAAATTAAAGAGGTAACGGATCCATGATTGGCTTCATTGTGAATAGAAATATATTACAAATTCAGTAGAAAAGTTACTGGCCTGTATTTGTGTCCCGTAAAGGAATAGTCAATATATTTAGTGTTTTGTGTATTTGCACATTGTCGCATTGCGTGAGGTTTCTTTTTTTCCTAACAATACTTGTCTCTCAAATCTGGCAATCAGTTATATTTAATCTGATGTCAGTCCAATATATTGTTTTTTTTAGCTTTGGTTCCTTTGAAAAATATACCAATTTATCTGTCAAAGATGTGTAATCATTCAGACTGAGAATATGGATCAATAAACATGACTGCCAAAACTGCCAAGCAGTATGATGTTATTTGCTTTGTTGAATTATGTAATAATAAAGGCATAATTCATCTGATACGGCTGTTGTATACTGATCAGCCACAACAATAAAACATAAATATTGTGTAGGTCCAACTCGTGCCAAGACAGCTCTGATGCAGCGAAGCACAGACTCCTCAAGTCCTGCAAGTTGCGAGGTGGGACCTCTGTGTTTCATATGTGTTGTTCCAGCTCATCCCACTAATGATCAACTGGATTCAGATCTGGGGAATTTGGAGGCCATGGCAACACCTTAAACTCTTTGTCATGTTCCTCAAACCATTCCTGAACAGTGTGGCAGGGAATCATTCTGAAAGAGGCCACTGCCATCAGGGAACTCTATTGCCGTGAAGGGGTGTACGTGGTCTCCAATAATCTCTAGGTTGGTAGTATGTATGAAAGTAACATCCACATGAATGCTAGGACCCAATGTTTCCCATCAGAACATTGTCCAGAGCATAACCATGCCTCTGCTGGACTTACTTCTTCCCACTGCTGCCATCTCTTCCTTAGGTAAACAACTAAAATGCACCAAGTCATCCACCTGATCTAAAAGTAAACATGAATCCTCAGACCAGGCAACCTTCTTCCATTGCTCCATTGCCCAGTTCTGACTCTCATGTCCCCATTAAAGACACTTTAGGCATTGGACAGAGGTCATCATGGGACCTCTGACCAGTCTGCAGTTACACATCCCCGATATGTAGCAAGCTGCGATTCATTGTGTGTTCTGACACGATTCTATCATGGCCAGCATTATGATTTTCAGAAATGTGAGCAGACCAGACGGGGTAACCTTCAAACCCCACCTGAATCCAAGTGCTTAGTGCACCCCTGACTCTGAAGCCAATTCAGTGGTTGTCCTACATTGCACCAATATAGGTAGGTACTAGTCACAACGTACCAGGGAACAACCCACAACACTTGTCATTTTGGAGATGCTCAGACTCAGTTGTCTAAACGATACTATTTCCTACTCGCTTGCCCATTTTTCTTGCTTCCAACACATGAAGTTAAAGAAGTGACTGTTCATTTGCTGCTATATATATCTTATCCTTAAAAGGTGCCATTGATATAATCAGTATTATTTACTTTGGTGTTATCTTTTTGTATTAATTTGCATTTTTATTAATTTGAGAGCCAACCAAATCAAGTGTCAGTAGTGCAGCACAATAGGATGATATTATGGTAATACATATCTCGTTTTTGTTTAAGTAGAAGATACAATTAAAACAACGTTCCACAGCTGCAACAACAGCATTTCCAACCATATATAACAGGCAAACTATGTACTTGTAGTGTGAAGGAGAGTGGTCTGGAGACAAATTGTATGTTGATATCTAGCAACTCAAGAAGAGTGTGAAGCCTGTCCACCCCATTGTACAGCGCTATGAAATTGGCTGGCGCTATATAAATAATAAAATAATAAAAAATAATAATCAACTAGTAAATAAATAAAAAAGGACAACAAAATATTGTGGGTCACTAGTATCCCGATGGGAGGTGTCTGGGTGCATACGTGATTGCTATGTCAAGCTTTTGTGTTGAATTGCCCTTGAGCCCTATATATCCCAGGAGTACAAGGCATTTGTGTAGAATAATTGTATACATCAACGGTATGCATGTCAGATGTCCCTCTGCACATTATGCAGGCTCACTGAGGATGCATTACCTTAACCATTGGGCTACGGGTGGGGAGTGTTAAACCAGAAAATGGTTGCTTGAGCTCTATGTGGCATGAAGCCACTGGGTCCTGACTTGGACCTTAAACCAACAGTAGAGCATGAGATCAAGTCACTAGAAACGATTAACATGAAATAAAACTGAACATATCATAACATAACATAATATAACATAACAATTCCTGAGAAGAGAAAGTCATTGTGGTTCCTAAGAGTCAAATCCCCATATCTGAGTCTTGATCTCCATGTGGTAGTCCCATGTCCGATTAGTAGTTGGTCCTTAGAAATCCAGTGGTTGTGTGGTAAGGCCTAACAACTCAAGAAATGTTAAGAGTCTTCTGCAGAGATAAAATCCAAAGGGTAGTAAACTTGATGCTAACCAACAGTAAAGTATAACGGCTTTCTGAAGTCAGCTTGTAATTGTGTGAAGGGATCTTCTCCATTGGAGGGTGGCTATGGTGAAATGGCTCTGGTGAGAACTTGGTAGATTGTGATCTAAAATGACTCAAATATGTGGGGAATCTTGCTTTGTAAAGTCAGCATAATGTGCCTTTTATCTTGGGAGGAGCAGCAGTGGGCTTTCACATCATGGGAAGCCAATGCTGGTGGCTGTGGGGAGGGGGCGGTTAATGAAGTAATACACCCCATTGAAGGTAGTTTTTTTGGCTTGGAGGTAAGATAGAGGATACCATGCAGCTTAAGTAGTGAGGAAGTTCCTCCGCTGATATGGTGTCTGGGATAACTCAGAATGTAATATTGCAACACCTGATTTTATCTTCAAGTATTGCTACCTGTATATTAAGGTTATTCTGTGAGGTGTGGAGTTTATGAAGGGAGTATTTCAAAGATGACATACCATTACATAGACCTAAGATGTCCTCCTCGGTGGCTCTAGGCAGCAAATAACGTCTTGGAACAGGTTTTAAATGCCCTGGCTATTAAACAGGTTTTAAATGTTCTGTTTAATAGCCAGGGCAGAACCCTCTTGAACCCCTGGAGCAGCCTGGGGTGAATGTAAAGGGTCCAGTCTGCTGGGGTTGGGGAGTGTGTAACAAGCCTCATGGTCATCTTGGTGTGTGCCAGTTTCTGTAACAGAGTGTTAACGTCTCTGGGTTTTTCAGGAGCCCCCACAGTAGGCTTCTAGTATAAGCGACCCATCTGTACAGAGTCCGGTTTGTGCCCTGGTAATGCCGCTGTACGAGTTGGGTCTTCGCTATAATTAGAGTCTGCTGTAAGGCTCCCAAAGCCAGTGAGGTGTGGGAATAAACCAAAAGAAAATAGAAAATAAGCTAGATATCCAACAACACTTCTAAATACGGGTTAACCATGAACTTAGAACCTAAAAAACATGTGAAAGCTGGAATGTCTATCAGAGATAAGGGAGAATTATTGACAGAGAATGGAAATGTAGGGAAATATTGCCTAAATGGATATTTCACTTAACAAAAAGTGAAATCTCCATTAGGCAATATTCCCCTATAATCGCCATTTTCTGGCAATAATTTTCGCATTGATTTGAAGCTGCAATTCGGTGTTTTAGTAAATGTGCCTATTGATATTTATACATAAGATGCAATTCTATTATAAAATACATCTGCACATAATGTCCAAGTAATTCAAAAACACTCTTTGCTCAAAAATGTTAGGCTATAAATGGATTTAGCAATTCAATAATTTTGTGTCAAGATGCTGATGTGTTCATCCCATATAATTCTCACCATTGAGGCCAAAAAGCGATGCAGCGATAATAATTCTCTGGTGATATGTCCTACTGCATGTGATGTAATCTGATTTATCTTTCTACAGATCCTACATCACTACAAGTGACAGATAATGAGCGTTAAGCAGCGTCTGTGCCAACTCCAAACTTGTAGGACATCTAAGAACTTGTTACACGCATTCTGCTAGTCAATCGTGAATCAGTTCTCTATAAGGCATCCAATGCAATGGGTTGCATTCGTTAACCCTTTAAGTGCCAACTTCGTAACCTTTATCTGCATCGCAAACATGCATCAGAAAAAAAACACTTGAACGTTTTTCATATTATAATTTTCAGCTGCCTTTTCTAGGCTGAAAGTTGCCCTACATGTAGGGAAGATCTCTCCTGCACTGTAAGACCACCCCAACAAACAATCAATAATTTGGGCAATTGTGCAGTGGGGGGGAGGGGGGAGCATCAATTATTCACAGGATGGACGTTTGAAAACTCTGGGGACCAAAATTAGTGTATTTAAATCTTATGTTTGTTGTCTTATTAACACCAGCACACTAGCATAACTTCCACCTTGATACATCAAAATTAAATTGAAGCATGCAGACTCTTCCTATCGGCAGCCCTAGAACTAGCTCAACCCAAGTCCCATGAAGGTGTTTATAGGAGATACAGGGTTTAGAGATTAGGGATGCCTTTATACTAGACCTCCAGAGTTTAGAGAGGGTTTTTTTACTCTGTTTTCCCGCTGGAGATTGTATCCATGGTATTGGTTTATTACCCTACAGCTACGAGGGGATACTTCCTTTTTCTCCCCTCTCCCTTTGGATAGGATCTTTATATCCTCTGTGTTATTCTGTATCTACCATTTCTCCTTATATTTCAGTTTCAGTTTGCTCCTTTACCTACTAACTGTTTAGTATATATTTGCAGTTTTTCTGTTTGTTTTTTGCTATTGGACTATTGTCTTTATAATAGTTAAATGGTAACTTCTCAACAGACTTTTAGATTTTTATAACACTTTGATAAATAACCCCACAATGTCCTCTTAATTCTAGCTCTCTCTGACACTTATCAACCGTAACTCTAAGTCTCACAGCCACTAACAGGCAGGCTAACTAAAGTGTGAATTGTACAGAATTCTAAATTAATTCAAATATAGTCCAAGAGAGTTAAACGGAAAACACAGGTGATCATTTGCAATTTGGGATTTTTTGGGCTTAAATATGAAATATGAATTTGAATTCTCAATATGACCACGCCACACCCCAAAAGCACTCTTTATGGGTGAGGAGTATTCTAGTTTAACCCAAGTTTATTAAAGTGCTGATTTCCATAAGAAATGTGCACGTTTATAAATTAACTACAAAACAACCCTCAGCTGTCAATCAATCAAATAGCCAAGGAGGTTTGTAGCCTCCTTCTGTTAACTCCCCTGAGCTAAAGGAATTGGCAGGCATGCTATACTTCAGCGTGCCTGCCTCCTCCCACACATACCTCAGACCAGCTCCTCTAGACCTCAGATGAGACGTGCGTGCGTACAAGCCAGTGTGCGCATGCATATGGGAACCAATTCAGAGGCTACTCCTACTCTGACAAACTCCCACAACAATCAACAATAAAACATGCCATAAAGAATCCGACAGCAGCCCACTGAATATGAGATTATATACTACCTATGGCCCTACATCATTTGTCCCCTCCTTCTAAACAATGTATTTGGCAAAATGATCACAGCCAATAGAAATGTTTAATTTAGCTAGTTATAACAGACAGAGGCATTACATTTACTAGAGTACAAGTACTTAGAATCCTTACCTTGTGTGACGGTAGTCACCATCACTGGGAGCAGAAGGAAGCACTTATAAAGGTTCCTAAATTGCTCTTATGTCTAAGTCACTCTGTGCCCATTGTAGGTGCAGGGTGTTTATAATGTGTTTGTATACTATTGTTTTGTGTGCCCTCCTGTCCTGCTGATGCTTGTTACCAACTAAGTGGACTTGACTATGGAGCCTGCATAGCGCCCTCTGTTGGTAGCAACAGCGATATGCACTACCTGAATAGCAAGGCTTGTTAATTTGCATATTCATGTAGATTTGCATATTGCTAATTCTGCAGGCAGGAGAGATAGTTTGTGTTCATTATTGTCTCCCCCACCCCTGTTACTATGTAAATATAATTCCCTATATGTTTTGACATGTTTTGGATATTTGTATTTTTTCAAGTTTGTCACAGCAAGCTTTATGGCATAAGCATATGGGCTAGTTCCGAGTAAAAATAAAGAATGTAATGGTAGTTATTTTAGAAACTGGTGTCCTGAGTTGTCATACCAGTTGGTTGATCCCTCTAACAAATATAAAAGAAGATGTTGAATGTTTTCGTTTTGTTTATTTATGCATACATATATATTGTGTAAGGTAAATTTATTTTTATTTTTTAATTCTTTATTTTTGTAGTGCATAGGCAAATAACAAACAGTTGTGAGGTACCCCAAAGGCATTCCTCCAATGCAGTATTGGCTGGTGAACATAGAGGTACAAATGGAAACAAGCACAAATTTTATATTTAAAGGTAGTTTGGTGAGTAAGCAGTAGAGGGGCCTATCGCTATTTCTGTCACGTATTTAAAATTTACATCGCTGAGTTATCTGGGCATGTGAGATTTAATGCTTAGCTATATCTGTCCCTTATCAAAGAATATCATCGCTGGGTGGTCTATACTTGTAAGGCTCATTCTCTATATGGTTTAGCTAGGTCTTTTACATAACTGTAAATAGCATTGCTGGGCTATCTATATACACAAGGTTTATGCTTTGTAAGGTTTAGTTATAACTGTCACTTAACTGCACATAACAACTTTAAGTTATCTAGACATGCTAGGTTCATGCTTTACAAGGTTTAGTTAGGTCTGTCGCGTAGCTGAAAGTCACTTCGCTGGGTTCTATCAACATGTAAGATTGTATGCTTTGCAAGGGTTAACTATATGTTATGGGGTAGTCCACTTGGGTCTATTTTGGTTAACTGAACCTGAAGCCATCAGGGGTCCGTTTCCTCATAGTCAGCTGTGTTATGAAAAGTCCACAATAAACTGGAGGTGCATTGAACGTGCTGTCTGTATTTGACTCTCAAGTCTGGGTGTTCCGTTGGTGCTAGGTTTCGGGACAGTCTGGGCCAGAGGAACACCTGGGGGGTGGCGTGGTAGGCGCCTCAGCCTACACCCATCGTTGGTAAGTCCTGTGTATTGTTTCCCTTAGGTCTTTCATTGCGGCCGCAAGGCCTGGTGTTTCTCCCTTGGTGGTCAGTTCCAGTAGTTCCTCCTGTGTTTTGCAGCTGCGTCGTCGCTTGCAGTGATGCGGTGAGTGGGAGGATATCTCTTGTGCTGTGCTGGTTGCTGGAGTTGTGGTCCGAGAGGCGGGTTGTGTGCTTTGCTTGTTTTATAGACCCAGGGCTGCTGGTGTGCTGGTGGGAGCTTTTGCCTGAGGGGTTTATCGCCACGTCCCGCCTCGAGGCCCGGCGGTGTCTGGTTTTTCGGACGGCCGCCTTGGGGGCCCGCGATTCCCGCGTGTAGTTTCTTCGTCTCGCTGCTGGACGTATCCACAAGGCCATCGTGAGTTCCACTTGGCGGCAAGTCACCCCTCGGCTATGTAGAGCTTCCCTGAGGCCTGTGCATAGCCGGTCGAAAGTTTCCGTTGGGGACGTGCGAGTCTGGTTGCTGATGCTCCGCCGTTTAGGCGCCGGCTGGGCGGCCATTTTGGCTGATCTTTGTGGGTCTGTATCCCCACTATGTTTTGTAGCTGGTCTGCTTGCTAACCATTCAGTTCTGTATGACCCTTGGGGACCGAGATGTCCCCCACCGGTCCAGAGGGGGGGTTGGCTGTGATGAGGTTGCTTGTGTGTACTTGTGCCGAGGAGGACGGCCACCTTTCCCCTTTAGCCCCAGTAGGCCGCATTTGGATCTTTGCTGTCCCGGCTCTGACAGACCCTGGGGTGGTGTCGCTGGATTCTGTGGGGCACCCCCGGCGTGGGTGACGCTCCCTCGAGTTTGGGCTTGGTAGCCGCCGTTTTTTGCCCCAGATTCTGTCCGTCGGGCCGGAGCTCGTGTCAGATGCGACCACATGGCTCGGCAGTTAGACTCCGCCCCGTGTAAGGTAAATATAAAAAACCCTTAATACAGTTATATAAATGCATTGCTACACTTGCATATTTTTAGAGCACTTAAACTGTGCTCTTTCGACCTGATGATCAAATGAAAAATAAATTATATAGAGAAAGGTTCTTACATTTAATGCAACTTGTGAGTCTAAGGTGTTTTATCTCCTATCCAGTCATAGCATTACAAAAACTAAACATTAAAATACTGTTTTGCTCCAATTCCACTCTTTAAAAAAAGCATTTGCAACTTACTAGAAACTAGACATCTGCATGCATTTTTAAATTGAAGGGACACTAAAGTTACCAAAATAACTTTAGCTTAAAGGGACACTCCAGGTACCCAGACCACTTCTGCCCATTGGAGTGGTCTGGGTGCCAACTCCCACTACCCTTAACCCTGCAGCTGTAAATATTGCAATTTTCATAAACTGCAATATTTATATTGCAGGGTTAACTCCTCCTCTAGTGTCTGTCTACAAAAAAACTTACTTTAGAAGTATTTATTTCCTGCTCAGTAAATGGAACTTTAATCACACACAGGAGGCTCCTGCAAGGTCGAGCAAGCTAGTAATAGTGCATGAGATAATAAATTCTAAATTAAACATAATGTACAATAAAGGAAGTATAAGCATTAGATCTCTCTTTACAGGAATTGTTTATGAAGTGCAGGGATGGTTAAGATAGTAGTCTAGCCACTGTCACTGCAACTTGCACCAACCTTGAGTGGGGGATAGAAATAGCCTGTTTAATTGATCCTAGTTGGAAACTGTACCTGGACGCTGCCACTTATACTACCTTTGTGTGGGAGGCAGCAATAGCTAATTTCATTGTTTTATTGATCCTAGTGCCATACTGGATAGGTTATTGTTGCGTCTAGCCATGGCCAGTGCCATTTACACCAACTCTGAGTGGGAGATAGATAGCATGGGCCAATTATCCTAGTGTAAGATTGGTTAGGTTACTGCTGTGCCTACCCACTGCCAGTACCACTAACATCAACTTTCATTCACTGATTTAGAGTGTGGCAGGTTTCTTCGTTTGTTTTTTTTAACCATAACAACTATTACAGTCTGCCGGGCACTGAGTGTTCTCTGTAGGCAGGTTTACGATATTCAGCTTCTGCAGAGCTGCAGAAGCCAGATGCTAATGCGGGCACTCATTCATAGGCTGGAAGTATCAATTAATGCCCCTCTGTGCATAGAAATATGCAAAGAATTGACATTAGGGAGTTTGGAATTCTTGTTCGGGACTGGCTCATTAGGATCCAATGACACTGTCTGAGGTGGAGTGTCAGGAATTGTATTCATTTATTACTGACCCTTTAAGACAGCATGGAAGTACACACCCCTTTGGTTATTTAAACTCCAATCTCCAACACCTCAGGGCACAATTAATGCGTTGATCTGACTGATTGCATCAACTTCCTTGCTAATCATTTGGATCACTCCTAGAGAGGCCGTGTGTTCCATCACCGGACCCCTTCTGAATCTCCTCTTCATACCCCTATATCTTTGATTACCTGGTTAACTAATTCGGACTGGCCTTGACTCTGCTTTTGGAATTTCCTTCAGTACTGCTTGATCTCCTATTGAATGACCTCGGACTGGATAAAGGACATTGCTTATGGACTAACCCTGGACGCATCACCTAAACTTCTATTTTCAAGGACTGTCAGTTTATCTCTCTGCTTTGCTGCCACATCCGTTTGCCGCGCTTAAACTGCCTCAAAATAAAAAGTGAGTGGTTCTTATTTTTTTGTTTGGCATTTGTTAAAGAAAAAACATGACATGGAGTTACACCTCTGGCAACAAAGTGAGTAAAGGTACTGTATTTCAACATAAAACACTGCACATACATACCCCCAGCATGATGGCCACATCAGATCAACTTTTTTTTTTCTTCTTAAAGGGACACTATAGGCCCTAATACAAGTTTAGCTTAATGAAGCAGTTCTAATGTATAGATCATGCCCCTGCAGTCTCATTGCGCAATTCTCACTGACACGCATCAACCTTAACTCTAAGTCTCCTGAACCTCTAACAGGGATGCTAACTAAAGTGTGAATTATCCAAAATGCTAAATTAATTTAAAGTGAATTTTGGAATTTAATCCAAAATAGTCATACTATAAAAAAAAAAAAAAAACAGGTGATCACTTTCCATTTTTACTTTTTCGAGCCAAAATATGATAGTTCAATTTTAATAAATTACTAAAGTCTTCCTAGAGCTAAGGTCACACTAGTGCTACATTCTTCCCAATTACTAGCTTTGATGGATCTGATATAGAGCTGGTGATTTTTGAAGCTTCTTGCTGTGTTTTTTTTTTGTTTTGTTTGTAATGGATGTCAACCTTAAAAAGACATAAAATGAGAATTTCAGGACAAGTTTCTATAGAGCAGCGTTTTCCAATTGGTGTTCCGTGGAACCCTGGGGAACACAAATGGGGTTCCGCCGTAATATTGGCAAACAAAGTGGCACTCTCCCCTGCTTAGCTCCCTCGGGCGCACTGCAGTGATGCCGGTGCCGGAATATGATGTCACTCCGGACCCGACATCACTAAGAGGCACGCAAGGGAGCTGAGCAGGAAGATCACTGCTCCCTTGCCACTCGCACTGAATGTCTGCATGCCAGCCGCTCAGTCCTGCAGCCCCACTGGACCCCAGGAACCGCATGCCAGCCACTCAGCCAGCAGCCCCACTGGACCCTAGGTAAATAGAGACTCCATGCCAGCACTCTAAAAGGTAAGGAGGCTGGGTGCAGTGAAATAAAAAATTTAAAAAAATGTTTTTTTGTCAGTGAGGGTATGTGTATGTGTGTTTTGTCAGTGAGGGTGTGTGTATGTGTGTTTTGTCAGTGAGGGTGTGTGTATGTGTGTTTTGTCAGTGAGGGTGTGTGTATGTGTGTTTTGTCAGTGAGGGTGTGTGTATGTGTGTTTGTCAGTGAGAATGTATGTGTGCTTGTCAGTGAGTTTGTCCGTGAGAGTGTATGTGTTTGTATCTGTGTCTGCCAAAAAGTATGTGTTTGTCTGTGAGTGTGTGTGTATCTTTTTGTCAAGGTGTGTATCTTTGTGTCTGTGTGTATATATCAGTGTGTTTCTGAATGTGTGTATGTGTCAATGTTTTTATATGTGTGTCTGTGTTAATTTGTTTGTGTATGTATGAATGTATGTACGTACGTACATAGCATACGTTCAGCAATCATATGTGCATACATCCCAGCAATCAAACACCAACACAACATGCAAACACACTCCTACAAATACAAACATTACATACAAAAACCCCTGGATTCAAATTTCAAATTTATATGCAAACACACCCTTCACTCAAACACTAATACTACACACAAATGTGCACCTGCATTTAAATGCAAACATTACATACAAACACACCCCTGCACGCAAATGCAAACATTACATACAAACACACCCCTGTATCAAAATGCTAACATTATATACAAACACCAACTGTACACACAAAAGTACACATGCTCCTAAGTACTACTATCTGTTTACGATCTGCACTATGGCACCAAAAAAATCTTGGGGTTCCACGTTATTCGCGTATTATGTCAAAGGGGAAAAATTAATTGTGAACTCTTGCTATAGAGCAATTGATTGGAATTGCAACTACCTAATTGCAATTCCTACCTAATTGCAACTAATCAGTATGACTGATTACAGCACTGGAAGGTAAAAGCTGTTATAGGAATATGCTATGTATCAGCTCATAGGAAACCATTTTCAAATTAGATTTCTTCCATTGAAGCCAAACTACCAGCTGTGTCCCTCTTGCTAGATGTGAAACTTTGCACCCTAGGGACATTAATATGTCTGAAAAGACAGTGGTTACAGCAAAAAGCCTGCAGGGACTGACTATACTCACCAGAACAAGTACACTAAGCTATATAGTGTCTCTTTAAGTTCCGACTATGTCTGATAAAGAATCACGTTAATGTGGTGATAAAATGTCTAAACAATGGCAAATAAAATACTACTACCTAAAGGAGATAAAAAATCAAACTTCTGTTGGAAATTATAGACCCATCTCCTTAATAAATGTAGATGCCAAAATTATTGCTAAAAGAATTACGAGCATTCTTTTAGTCCTAATACACTCAGACCAAGTGGGTTTCATACCCCAAGGACAACTTTATGAGAACACCCGTAGAGTGATTATTTGGCATGGTATGCAGAAAAAAAGAAAACACCTTCCCTGCTTCTATCACAAGCAGAGAAGGCGTTTGACAGGATTATATGGTCTTATTTGTTCTGTCTTCTTAGAAAATGGGGTTTGCCAGATGCTTTACTAAAGTCAACTAGAGCTTTATACGCTAATCTACATGCTACAAACAAACAATCCAACCTAAGTCTGCAAATTGAAAAATAATTCTAAATATACTTGTACTGATCAGTAACACAGAAACAGCTACCCAGAGATCACCTCCCAAATGGTGTTTTTAACAAACCATAGAAATATACACAATACACTATTGTTTTTGTTTATTATTTTCTTTTAGAAATACAAGCTATATACAAGATATATTTCTATCTACATGAACAATTACTACTTCCAAGTTAAAATAGGACTCCATTAACGATTAGTAAAGGAACAAGAGAGGGATGTCCATTATCTCCAGTTCTATTCACCCTGTCATTAGAACCATTGCTTATTAAAATCAGGGAATGTTCCAGAGTTCAAGATATATCCAAGGCCAAAATATTTACAAAGTAGCAGCTTATGCTGATGATGTGATGCTCTCTATTGTTAAACCAGATCAGTCATTCCCAGCTCTATTTAAACTATTAAATAATTTTGGAGTTATTTCAAGATATAAAATGAATTACTCAACATCAAGCGCAATATCATTTAATTTACCTGACACAGAAGTTTCAATTTTTTTCCAGACAATTTTATACCCCTTATTGAAACTTAAAAAAATAACTAAAAGAATGGCAGACTAAACCTTTTATCCTGGATAGAAAGAATGTATACATTGCAAAATGAACATTATACCAAGACTTTTGTTTTTATTCCAATCATTACCTGTTAAAATATTCAAAAGAGATTTAAATAATTTACAAAGAGCAATAGACACTTTTTTTTTTATATGGACGAATAAACACTAGGCATGTGCATGGGGAAAATATTCGGCTCGGATCGGCATTCTGAAATTCGGGACTTCATCAATTCAGCACTTCGACACTTCGGAACTTCGGATCTTAGACACTTCGGCACTTCGGCACGTCGGATCTTAGACACTTCGGAACTTCGGCACTTCGGAAACTTCGGAACTTCAGCAACTTCGGAACTCCGGCATTTCGGGACTTTTGTTGCAGCCCCTTGGTAATTCCCACGGTATTAGGGAGTTATCTACCAAAAGGCTGAAAGACCTAAATTGGTCTTTTAGCCAAATTTACTTATACTAAGTAAAAATGACTTGGTATTAGTAAATTGTGCCCCTACTCGCAATACCGCGAGTAGGGGCAAGTCTATTAAACAGTGAGCAGCCACAGTTAAAAAAAAAAAAGGGTCCCCCCTTCCTGAGCGGGTGGGGGCCCTAAAGTAAAAAAAGGGGGAGGACCTATTGCCCCCACCCCTGAGCGACGGGTGGGGGCCCTAAATACAAATGGGGGGGGACCTAATGTCCTCCCCCCTGACCCCCACCCCTGAGTGGTGGGTGGGGGCCTAAACAAGAATAAAGGGGGGACCTATTGTCCTCCCCCCTGGCCCCCACCCCTGAGCGGTGGGTGGGGGCCCTAAATACAAATGGGGGGGACCTATTGTCCTCCCCCCTGGCCCCCACCCCTAAACGGTGGGTGGGGGCCCTAAATACAAATGGGGGGACCTATTGTCCTCCCCCCTGGCCCCCACCCCTGAGCGGTGGGTGGGGGCCCTAAATGAAAATTTAACCTCCCTCCCCCAGGTGACTAGGGGTCCCAAACCCCTAGTCACCCCTCCCCCCCCAAAATAAACTACCTTCCCCCCTCACCCTAAAAATAATGAGGGGGGACCATTTAACTAAGTACCTGGAAAAATAAAAATAAACTTACCATTCAATGTTTTCTTTCTTCTAAAATCTTCATTTTTCAGCCCCAAAAAGGCCAAATAAATATCCATAATAACCGACGCAATAAAAAAAAAAAATCCATCTTCACCCTGCGAGGCTCCGCGCAGACTGAGCTCTGCAGGGTGGGGGAAGGCTTATAAAGCCTTGCCCTGCATTGCAATAAGGCTCAGGGCACTCTGATTGGTGGGTTTAAGCCATCCAATCAGTGCTCTGACAGATAAATGAAGAGACTGACAGGTAAGTCTCTACATTTACCTGTCACAGCACTCTGATTGGTTGGTTTGAAATCCACCAATCAGAGTGCCCTGTGTCATTTTACACAGCGTGGGTAAGTTCTTTGGAATTTTCCCACGCTGTGTAATTTGATTCATAACTCTCTGATTGGTTACTTAATCCGCCAATCAGAGAGTTATGAGTCAAATTACACAGCGTGGGAAAATTCCAAAGAACTTTCCCACGCTGTGTAAAATGACACAGGGCACTCTGATTGGATTTCAAACCAACCAATCAGAGTTGAGAGCCCCGAGAGGCGGGGTGAAACGCGTTGCATGAAACCGGAAGTAGGAAGTAACTGCGCTGGACGGGAGAGCCGATGAGAAGCCAGTAATAAGAGGAAGAGAGAACTACTACTTTCGTTTCGTCTGAGAGACGTAACTCTGGACTTACTGGACTCTAACAGCCACAGGAGCATATTTTTAATCTCAACTTTAATTATATTTTTTATGTTTGAATAAATGGAATTTTACTTTTGAACTTACCGGTCATCAAGTGAGTGCTTTCAGCTGTCCATCCACTGGATCCCACGACAACAAGGGGCTGATCCTCCCAAAGCTTGATAGTTTGGAGTGGTACTTCAACCACTCCACAATTGTGAGTGTGGAAAATATTTCTTTTATTTCAAGTTTATTTACCTCAACAATATTGCACTAGGTCTGTGTCTCTTTATATTTTAGATTGGACAACCTGAGCAGACCTGTGCAAGTATATATTTCCTTTATATTGGTGTATATTAATCTGCACAGTTAATATATATGTGGTGTTTTCCCAATATATATATATATATATATATATATATATATATCTGCATTTATGTACATAATTGCATGACACGCTTGCATGCTTGGCACATTATATTGTACAATTTACATATTTTTTTTTTTAATTCTTTATTTTTGCGAGTGTAAATGCTGTAAATAAGCATGACACATGAAACACATCAAAAACATGTCAACTACAAACATGGGACATTAACAAATTATTCAGGGTCTCTTTGCGTTATTCCACTCTATTTTTTCTTTATGGTATTAGTGACTAGGGTTCCCTAATTTGGACTTGGAGCGGTGTGGTAATCTACTCCTATCTAGGGGTCTGTCCTTAGGTCTTGTAGCGCCACTTTGGTTTTAATGCTGTGATGCTGGTAGTCAGTGGCTTCACTGAGGCGGTCTGTAAGGCATAATATTAGCCTGCTAGCCTTCATGGGTGGTAACATTTTGCTTGGTACTCTATAGCTGAGGCGGAAGGCCTAGGGAGTGGGCCGCGCATGCATAGGTGTGCTTAAAGGAGGATATAATGACCTCTAGTCCATTGCGCGCTGTGCTTGGGGGTGGGGGGATAACGGAACTCAGGGCTAGTCCATCAGCTTACGGAGCCAGTTTAGTCATTGGGAAGGGGTATGGGGATAAAAACAGTGTTAAAGACAACAGGTAGTTTTGCGGTCCATCAACAGTGTGGATTGTCAACATGGGTATCTGTGTAGGTTTTGCTCTCAGGTGGGTGAGGCGTTCATCTCTCGTCTCCCTCTTCTGGGTACGAAAGGGGTGATCCCTGCGACTATCCATGCTGGGCGGTCTGTTTGTAATGCTTGCTCCGCTGGTATGCCTAGGTTTTGGAGAAAGGTAGGTGCATCTGAGAGGCATGTCAGTGTGTGCAGCTTGCCGGCTTTCTCGACCAAGATTCGGCGCGGTCCCCATTTGTATGGGACGGCGTGCTTCTGCAATAGCTGGGTTATCTGCTAAAATGAACGTCGCCAGATAAGTGTGTGTCTAGAGAAATCACTGAAGAAAATCAGCTGCGCCCCCTCAAACGACACTGTAGAGGAGCCTCTCACCGCCCCCATTATTGCTCCGCGGTCGGAGTCACGAGTCAGTTTTAGTAGGGTGTCCCTGGGCGCTTCGTGGGCGGCATTGGAAGCCTTGTTAAGACGGAAGCAGGAGTCCACCGCTACCTGCTTTGCCTGTTTGGGCATGAGCAGTGTGGCGATTAACCTCCGGCAGTAGTGGGGGAGTTCCGCCCCTGTGATCGCCTCTGGTACCCCTCTGATTCTGAGATTGCGTACTCTGGCTCTGTCTTCCATTGTGGCTATTTGCGCTTGTTGCTCTGCATACTGCTTTTGCAGCGCGCCTATAGCAGCGTCTGTGGCTGATTGGGCCAGTTTGGCGCCCTCCATGCCGTCTTCTACCGCCTGCACTTTATCGGTTAGCTTTGTCACCGCCTCTCGTATCGGGGCCATGTCTGCATTGAACATCGTTTTTATTTCCGCCATTAATGCCCTGATGTCTGCTTTAGTTGATGGTGCAGACTCTGCCAGTTCAGTGGCTGTGTGTGGCCCTGAGCGTGGCCAGGAAGGGGGGAGAAAATCTTCAGCAGCACTGTCGTCGTCCGACGATGTTGGTGTGTAGGCCTCAGCCGGCGCCATCTTGGCTGCATCTGGCCGCGAGGTTGAGCGGAGGTACTCTCCGATATCGCGGGTGCCCGAGCCCGGGTCCGCTCGATGTTTCTTTGACTTTTTACCCATTAGGTTAGGTGTCAAGCTGGTACCTTTGGGGTGAGTTTGCTGGGTTCGGAACGGTGGAAATCTCCGTTTAGTTAGTGTAACAGGACGGAGCGTTCTCAGTGTACGTCCGTCTCCTGCAAGCGCTGGCTCCGCCCCCTTACATATTTATTTTGCGCACCTATTTTTTATTGTCCACTTTTTATTTGGTGAATTATATCAGATTCCCCTGTAGGTTGCTGCATTTGTTTGTTTAATTATCTTTTTCTCCATACTTTTGCGCCACCCTATTCTATTTACATTTTATAAATGTAGAGACTTACCTGTCAGTCTCCATTTACCTGTCAGAGCATTCTGATTGGATGGCTTAAACCCACCAATCAGAGTGCTCTGAGCCTAATTGCAGGGCGGGGCAAGGCTTTATAAGCCTTCCCCCGCCCTGCAGTGCTCAGTCTGCGCGGAGCCCATGCCGGGAGAAGATGGATTTTTTTTTTTAAAAATTTCTTTGCGCTCGGTTATTAGGGATTTTTATTTGGCCTTTTTGGGGGCTGAAAAAAGAAGATTTTAGAAGAAAGAAAACATCGAATGGTAAGTTTATTTTTATTTTTACAGGTATTTAGTTAAAGGTCCCCCCTCATTATTTTTAGGGTGAGGGGGGTTTATTTTTTGGGGGAGTGGGTGACTAGGGTTTTTTGGACCCCTAGTCACCTGGGGGGAGGGGGGTTAAATATGTATTTAGGACCCCCACCCGCCGCTCAGGGGTGGGGGGCCAGGGGGAAGAACATTAGGTCCCTCCCCCCCTTATTTTTGTTTAGGGCCCCCACCCACCGCTCAGGAGTGGGGGCCAGGACATTAGGTCCCCCCCAATTTGTGTTTAGGGCCCCCACCCACCGCTCAGGGGTGGAGGCCAGGGGGGAGGACATTAGGTCCCCCCCAATTTGTATTTAGGGCCCCCACCCACTGCTCAGGGGTAGGGGCCATGGGGGAGGACATTAGGTCACCCAGTCCCCTCCGCCCCCAATTTTTATTTAGGGCCCCCACCCACCACTCAGGGGTGGGGGCCGGTGGGGAGGACAATAGGTCCTCACCTTTTTTTTACTTTAGGGCCCCCACCCGCCACTCAGGGGTGGGGGCCGGTGGGGAGGACAATAGGTCCTCCCCCCCTTTTTTTTACTTTAGGGCCCCCACTCGCTCAGGGAGGGGGGACACTTTCTTTTTTTTTTTTTTTTAACAGTGAGCAGCCACAGACTGCTCACTGTTTAATATACATGCCCCTACTCGCGGTATAGCGAGTAGGGGCATAATTTACTAATACTAAGTAATCTTTACTTAGTATTAGTAAATTTGGCTGAAAGACCAATTTAGGTCTTTCAGCCTTTTAGTAGATAACTCCCTAATACCGTGGGAATTAGGGAGTTATCTACTTATTCATTCCTGTCATTACATGACTGGCCAAGTAACTTACATTTTATATGAATGTATGTTACTTGATTGTTGTAAGTGTTGCAAGTGTTTGTATACTTTTTATTTAAAATTATTTACAATGTAACATTCTTCTTCTTTTACTGGGTAAGTATATTCGTACTTAGGCAATACTGTGCTTCGGAACTTCGGCACTTCAGCAATTCGGCACTGCTACACTTCAGAAATTCAACTATTCGGACATTCGGAAGCACCCGAATGCCTGAATTACCGGAAATGCGGCCGAATTTTAATTCGGACCGAAACGAATTGCACATGTCTAATAAACACCATAGAATAGCTAGAAACCTTTTTATATAGACCAAAAAATAGGGGTGAATTGGGTCTTCCTAATCTTCTCTTATATTATTATGTTGTACAACTTTCTGAAATCATAATGTGGCATTTCAGTCCAGGAAAAAGACAGTGAGTTGATCTGGAATCAGATCTTTTGGGATTTGATTTACCTTTCCATTACATGTGGTTAGATAAACCCATAAGAACATCGTTATTTTAAGTTTTTTATATATCTGGCACAAGTTAAGGAATAAATTTGAGTTGGCATATTCCCCATCTCCGATTACTCCAATTTTATGGACAAATTCACCTCTAAAGTCAGACATTCACAGGATATATTTTCAAAAGTCTGGAATCCCTGGAGAGAATTTACATCCAAAGGTCTTTACATTTTTTGACTGACAATTTTGATGGGATACACGCAATGGTATATCCTCCCCCTCCACTCCATCTTCTTCTTCACTTTCTTTTTTTTGTTATTTTCTTTATTACATAATAAGAGTAGAACACTGATATTGATGATATAAAATGTATTATTTCACCAATAGACATAATAAAGAGAGGGAATTTACTTTATATCCTAGATACTCTAAACTCAAATGCAAAATATATTATATATATTTCATTGTTAACATTAATCTTAATTTTTCTATTGTCCAGAATGTACTATTATATTTAATGTATTTTTTTCAAATTGACAATTATTTTGTACACTGTAATCTTACATGACTCGTCACGTTAATGGAAAATACCTATTTAATAGTATTTTTGATTACATAGATATTTTGCCAAGTTGTGTTTTGTGAGTTTTTAAATCTTGTTTGGTGGTAAAACTTTATTTATTTATTTATTTTTATTCAAGTTTTTCATGGAAGACAATAGTACATAGAAGACATTAGTATAAAGTTACCAATTGTGACATGTACATTTTCGTATTTAGGTGAAAAAATAACATGGGTGAATAAAGTAGGTTAGCAGATTATGTCATCCATAGGTGCATAATTCAGATAATTAACATTTTTTGTCGTTATCCTACAGTTACATATTGCATTATTCAACCCAAGATTGTTAGTGATATAATATATTTTGGACTGTAGGGTGCCAGCTAGTAAGGCTATTCAACGCTCGGTGTGTGGTAAGTGGTGCCAAGAGTTATATCACTATAATACGCAGGCAGTTTGTTCATTGTAACTCTTGGGTGTCTAATGTCGTTAATTATTGCGTTTGTCAGCTATTAAGTACCTGGACATTGTGTTTCAAATCAAACATACATGGGTGGGTATAAACTTTGGGTAGGTGAGGGGCAAATAGGGGGTAGTAAAGAAGGTAGGGGTATGAAATGGTAACTAAAAGAAACATGGCAATTTCAGCATAATGTGAGTCAGTAACTGCAGATTTGTATCATATCACTGCTTGCACTCATCAAATATTAGGGTAGAATCAGTCTAGTGAGTTAGTTGCGCGGCAGTGTATTTTTGAGATCTGGTGTATATGTTGGTTCAATCATGTGTGAAGTTCGTTGTTATTGTAACATTTGTGGTCAGGGTGCGTGGTTGTCCGGCACCAACTGTGTGTCTTTCCCTAGAGGTTTTGGTGTATGTACTACCTGGTCCTGCCCTGTCTTAGCTCTAAGTAAGCAATCCAAGGTCCCCAAGTAGTAGGGTATAGTGTATTGTGATCCGATAGTGAGTAAGTAATCTCTTCCATTTGTCTGATACGTTCCACCTTCGAGTACCATTCCTCCAGAGGTGGTGCCACTAGCTTTTTTCCAACATTTGGGTATCATAGCCTTAGTGGCTGTGAGCAAGTAATACTCTAGTGATTTTGTAATATTTCTTCGGTGGTTTGGGAGACAGGTGGAAGAATATTGTGAGTAGTTTATAATTTGTTTCAACTAATGGTATATTCAGTGTGTTTCTGTGTGCATGTTGGAATATTTTCTTCCAGTTTGATGGAGAGAATGTTTTGTTTAGTTCTTTGAACCACTCTGCAACATATTTGGGGAGTCTGTCCGGGTCAGCATCTTGGATGATGGAGTGGATTAGTGTGAGTGGTTTCCGTATGATTTGGGTGTTCGAACACCAATCCTCGAAATCCGTACCCTTAGTAGGTACCGCTAAGCCTTTAATTGATATGATAAACTGAGATAATTGGTGATATTCAAATGTTTGAAGGAAGGTTGTGTGGTCGTGCTTAGTTCTAAAAGAGGTTTTAATTTTCCCTCCGCTATCACTTCCCTCAAAGTAATATAGGAGAGGTGGTCGTAGCCACCTGAGTCCAGTTAGCCCTGGGGGGAATGCCGGGTTGTGTGAAATGGGTGTCAATGGGGAGATGTTTCCTTCCTGAATTTAGGTGCATGCTTTATCCACAGACTTAGTAAAGGGCTAATGGTGGGGTGCTGACGGGGACACAATATAGAGATCAGTTCCATTTGCCATGGCAGGGTGGCCAATGGGAGTTGTATCCATTCTTGTTCTAGGGATTTCCAGTGTTGTGTGCTGTGTGGGTAGCACCAATCCAGGATTTTAGTGAATTGTGTTGCCAGATAGTATTTAAATAGGTCAGGTAAGCAGAGTTCCCCATTGATTTTGGGTCTAGTCCGTGTATGAATGACAGTCTTGGCCTATTGCCAAACCATACGTAGTCTGTGAGCAATTTTCTTAGTGATGTAAAGAAGGATGAGGGGACACCCACAGGCAGAGTCTGAAACATATATAACAGGCGCAGGAGGATATTCATCTTAATTATGTTTACCCGGCCCATCCAGGAGAAGTGAGGTTTGTTCCACTTAGCTAGGTCTTTAGAGTTTGTAGGAGTAGAGAGTAGTTTGAGACAAAAATGTTTTACCTCCGGTGTTATCTTAATCCCTAGATACTTTATGTGGGAGGTGGTCATTTTAAAAGTGAAGTGCAGTTTGAGCGATTGCATTATGTGTTGTGGTGTTTTTATCGGTAAGATTTCACTTTTTTCATAGTTGACTTTAAAATTTGAGACTTCAGAGTAAAGTTATAATTCTGTCATCAAAGCTAGGAGGGATGTTGTAGGGTTAGTGATAATAAATGTTGTAGGGTTAGTGAATAATAAATTGTCTGCTTAAGCAGAAACTTTGTATTGTGAGGTTGAACCCTGTATTCCGGGTATGTCGTTGTTTGAGCAGATTGTGTTTAAAAAGGGCTCAAGGGATAAAATAAACTAAAGTGGGGATAGAGGGCAGCTTAGTCTCGTTCCATTTTGGATAGGAAGTGGGTCAGATTTTGATCCATTTATCTGAACCCTGGCCTGCGGGTGTGTGTAAATGGCGCATACCCATGCCAGCCATCAGTCGCCAAAGCCCATCTCCCTCATAAAGCCAAAGAGTAGGGGTCAGTCCACCCTGTCAAAGACCTTCTGGTGGGATAATGAGTGCGGGTGATGTTAAAACGGATTCATTTTTTTTATCATTATTTCCATTAAATCTCTGACAAATAGAAATACCAAGGAATGTCCAGACACACAAGGGCTCAGTGTCAAGCAGCTTTATTGGAACATCATGTACAAAACAAGCAGTAACGTGTAGCCCTCACTCTTTTTCAAGCTAACACTGCAGTGATAACAAAATCCTTATGAAGGGTATTCAATAAAATAAATAAGTAACATTACTTACCCGGTCCTGCGTCTCTGATAGATACCACGCCAGGAGTACCAGACACAATGTGGCGTAAAAATGTGCTGACATGATAGGCACATCTACCCGGCTTGTTCCATAGAAAGGAGTCTATGAAGAACATGTCCGCACATGGGAGGGACACAGGCAGAAATAAAGAAATAAAATATTAAATACGAAACAAATTAATCAATAGCAAAAGCAGAGCTTCTTCAATCTAATTATAAGTAAAAGACCATTATCTTACCATTTTATACATTTAAAAAAATGCATCACATAAGCCTTTATATAGCAATAAAGTAAAATACAACTCTTGTTTTCTGTTCTTTACTCTAATGGATATAATACTTAACTTGTACATAAACATACAGTAGTCAGCCATTCCAAATCAGTACATAAAAATTATTTAACAGTAAATAAATTGTTTTATTACAAAAAAAAACAAAAACCAGAAAATGTATCATTAAAAGCAAGTGGCCATTGTAAAGAAAATTAATTATCCTGGTGAAAGTACCGTAAACACGATCAAGAGTAACGTGTAAAGTGCCAAGAAATGGTGTTATTTTTTTTAACCCTTTCACCCCAGAACCAAGTTTCAGGCATGCTTTGAGTAGTGTGGTCTGTGGATAGTGAGGCTAGTGGCAGTAGTCAACAGAGGTAGGTTGAATAGCTACTGTCAGTGCCACTTACATCAATGTTTATTCACTTATTTAGAATTGTTTTACCCGATTTGTGATTTTTATTTTAGTTCTAGTGTAAGACAGATTGCTATGCAGTATGCTTCAGTGCCACTTTTGCTTTCCTATAGTAATATGCGCTGCATTGCAGTACACTGCACCATTGAGTTAGTTCTTTTTTTTAACTCTTTGTAGAAAAAAGTATTCTAAAATGTGGTGATGGTGGTTGTAATGCTTTCAATGCCTTTCATTGTTGTGGTTTCACCCTGCATGAGTCTTGCATTGTGGTTTCACCAGCCACCTCTGCAGATGCATTTGGTACAAGGTGATAGGGCACTGTTGTTTTCCACACTGAAGGATGGTCTCTCACGTCACAGGCTGGATATTTGGGAAAGTTTTATACTAATCAGAATTAAACGGGTGTCAGCCATCAACTGTACCCCTTTTTAAAAATGACTTTAATTGTAGTAGTCTCACTCTGGCTGGCCGAGTCTTGTGGTAAGGCAATGCCTGCTACCTCATGCTACATACTGGATGTGTGGAAAATCTGTGTTTTTCTCTGGGTGGAAGGGGTGAGTAAGCACTGAGTAGGTCTTCAATTGCCAACTTTTTAAAATTTAATTTGTTGGAAAATTGTTGAAAAATTACCTTTTTTTTTTTTCCAACTTAAAATGACTGCTGCTCCTGACTTTTCCCCAATAAAAAACAAATCAACGATAAATCATTAATTTTAACAACTCATATTTGGCATTGCAAAAATGTCTAGTATTTTGTATCTATTAGACTAGACTACTGATGTTGTGGACTACATTTCCTATAATGCTATCACAGCCATAATGATTGCAAAGCAAGCATTTCTGCACTTTTGGCTTGTCTGCATCTAACACCCACAATCTTTTGCATGAATGATATTCGGACAGGCTGAACTGCCACATGGAAGAAGAACATTGCACCTGAATTCCTCCAAATCAAAATTTTCAACTGTCCAGAAACCATCAGACCAGAGGTTTAGTGATGATGACAAACTGACTCGTTACTCTGGTAGTATCTTTGTGTATTTTCTAACATTCTTACAGGATGCCTAGTTAAGCACACAATGGTACAAGATGAAAAGTCTGTGTGGTAAAGAATGGCTGAAGATCTTCTAGTTTAATCACAGTCATGATCCATTTTTGTCATCCCTCCTGGAAATGTATAAGATAAAATATTTAAATGGTTTACATTAATTAGTCTACTTTCATTCTTCAAAAATGGGCCTCAATTTACTTAAAGATTATCGCTTTTATTGCCAGTTTATCGTTTTGCTTAAATTACCATCATTATTTTAAAGAGTCAAAAATAATCAGTTAAAATTTCAAAAACCGATAGCTATACTTTACATTGGCAATACTGGCGTTGGTGATTAAATTCCACTCATCGGGCATAAACCCCATATAAATGGCCTCATCGAATTTGACAACCAAAAATAGTTGATAGATGCTTTGACTATGCCCATCACTATTTCCCATGCAAGCTCATAATCCAACTAATCAGAGCACCCTTATTGAGCTTGCATAGCACGGGAAGGCCCTTTTAAGGGCTATTCCTGCCTTGTAACCTCACGGAGCCCTCCTGGGCTCACATTAATAAATTGGTAATGCATCAAGCTTTTTTTTTTTTTTTTTAATTGGGGGGGCAAATTTTGACGTTTTTGTTATTTTTAAAAGAAGCAAATAGAAATGTTTTTGTTTTTAATTTGGGGAGCTGAAAAAAAAGATGAAAAAAAAATAAAAGACATCTGATCGTTAGTATAATTTTTTTTTAGTGGAATTTGGATTTATTGGTCCTCTCCCTATTACTAGGGTGAAGGGGGTTAGGCAGGATTTTTAAATTGTGGGATGGCTAGTAGCATGGTGACCCCCAGTCAGAACGGGAGCATTCTCTATATTTTTTTTTATTTTTTAGAGGTTGACAATAGTATGTTCAGCCTCCTTTCTATATTTTAATAATAGCCCCATTTGCCTATTAACTCCCGGGTGGGGTCGGGGAGAATACAGTAGGTCTTCCCTATTATCCCTCACGCCCTGCCTATAGGAAGGACACTATATCCGCCATTATTAAATCCCCATCATAACTGGGATTCACAAAGCACTGGCCATGGGTGGGGTTAGGGGTCAGACTCCAACTTGTCAACCCTCCATTATTTAATTTTAAGCCCTATCCGAAGCCCATGGGTGGGAGCACAGGGGTCCCTAGTTTGTTATTACAAGAAGCAGCTGCTGGTTGCTCACTGTTTAGTAGACCCACCCACAACCAGTATCTTTGGGCTAGAGCTTACAAAACTAGAAAAGCTACAATTTCTGGGGAAATTGTGTGAAGTGTTCTTACCTCCACCAGTAGTTTACAGCTGGAGTGGGCAGAGTAACTGGGTGGAGTGGCTTGAGTAACTTGTGTGGTTGGAGTGGCTAGAGTAACTGGAGAAAGGTTGGACTGGGCAGAGTAACTGTGTGGAGTGTTTGGAGTGAGTAAAGATAGTTAACATTACACTAACCAATTGATTGATCAAATTTAAAAAGTGCACATGGCAAGCTTGATAGAGTGAGAAATGCATTTCAACTTTTATTTATCTATATAGCACATTTAATTGCAACGGTGTTGCCCAAAGTGCTTCACAGTTACATTAACCCCTTAACTCCGCAGGACGTACTATTACGCCCTGCAGGAGCCGGCTCTAAACGCCGGCGGGCATAATAGTACGCCCTCGCTATAATGGCCGCCAACGTGGCCGGCGCTAATCGCCCGCTGCAGATCGCGGTCGGGGGGGATGCCCGGCCCCCCAGGCAACCCCCCCTGTGGCCGGTGACCGCGATCTGCAGTCTCTGATCGCAGTGACAGGCTTTCACTGCGATCAGTATTTTCCGTGTGTCAGCCGAACACGTGGCCAGCGGCTCTCCCCTTCTGCAGATCGCGGTCGGGGGACATACCTGGCCCCCCAGGCAGTCCCCCTGGGGTCAGTGACCGCGATCTGCTAAGTCTGATCGCAGTGACAGGCTGTCACTGCAATCTCAGAGCACTCTGATCGCAGTGACAGCCTGTCACTGCGATCAGTGTTACATGCAGGGGCGGGCTGGGCCGGGGGCAGGGAGGCAATTGCCCCCCAGGCCGCCCCAAACCATTTTAAGACCGGCCGCTGCAGGGCCGGCCCTTTAAATGCTGCAGGCGCCTGAGCGCTCTGTTAAGAGCCTCAGGCGGCTGCAGCACATCTTCTCCCCTCCCCTGTAGCGTGGCCGAGCTGCTCTCCGGTCCGCGGTGGCTGGCCGGAGTGATAGGAAGGTGCACACTCAATGTGCACTTCCTGTCAGTCCGGCCGGTTACAGGAAACAGAAACTCCTGTTCCGCGTGGAACAGGAGTTTCTGTTTCCTGTAACCGGCCGGACTGACAGGAAGTGCACACTGAGTGTGCACCTTCCTATGACTCCGGCCGGGCACGGCGGACCGGAGAAGAGCTCGGCCACGCTACAGGGGAGAGGAGGTGAGGGGGGATTAAGAAGAAGGGGGGAGGGGTGGGGGATTAAGAAGAAGGGGGAGGGTGGGGAATTAAGAAGGAGGGAGGGTGGGGGATTAATAAGAAGAGGGGGGGAATTAAGAAGAAGGGGGAGGGGTGGGGGATTAAGAAGAAGAGGGGGGAATTAAGAAGAAGGGGGAGGGGTGGGGGATTAAGAAGAAGAGGGGGGAATTAAGAAGAAGGGGGAGGGCTTAAGAAAAAGGGGGGAGGGGTGGGGAATTAAGAAGAAGGAGGGAGGGTGGGGGATTAATAAGAAGAGGGGGGTTAAGAAGATGGGGGAGGGGTGGGGGATTAAGAAGAAGAGGGGGGAATTAAGAAGAAGGGGGAGGGATTAAGAAGAAGTGGGGAGGGGTGGGGAATAAAAGAAGAAGGAGGGAGGGTGGGGGATTAATAAGAAGAGGGGGGGGAATTAAGAAGAAGGGGGAGGGATTAAGAAGGGGGAGGGGTGGGGGATTAAGAAGAAGGGGGAGGGTGGGGGATTAAGAAGAATAGGGGGGAATTAAGAAGAAGGGGGAGAGGTGGGGGATTAAGAAGGGGGGAGGGTGGGGGATTAAGAAGGGGGGAATTAAGAAGAAGGGGAGGGGTGGGAGATTTATAAGAAGAGGGGTGATTAAGAAGGGGGGGTGGGTGGGATTAAGAAGAAGGAGGGGTGGGGGAATTAATAAAATCAGTGGGGGAGGGTGGGGGATTAAGAAGAACAGGGGGTGGGGGATCAAGAAGAATGGGGGTGATTAAGAAGAACGGGGGGGTGGGGGGATTAAGAAGAACAGGGGGTGGGGGGATTAAGAAGAACAGGGGGAGTGGGGAGATTAAGAAGAACAGGGGGAGTGGGGGGATTAAGAAGAACAGGGGGGTGGGGGATTAAGAAGAACAGGGGGCTGGGGGGATTAAGAAGAACAGGGGGGGAATTAAGAAGAGCGGGGGGGAGTAAGAAGAACACAGGGGGCAAGAAGAACACAGAGAGGAGGGGGGAGAGTAAGAAGAACACAGGGAGGGTGGGGGAGTAGGAGGGAACACAGGGAGGTTGGGGGAGTGAGAAGAACAAAGGGAGGGTGGGGGGAGTGAGTAGAAAACTGGGGGGGGGAGTGAGTGAGATCACATGGGGGGGAGGTGAGGAGAACCGGAGGGGAGTGAGGAGAACCGGAGGGGAGTGAGGAGAACGGGAGGGGAGTGAGGAGAACACATGGAGGGGGGGAGTGAGAAGAACACAGCGAGCGAGGGAGGGGGTTGAAAAGAACACCTGAGGTTTTTTGGGGGGGATGAGAAGAGCACAGGGAGGGTGGGTGGGTGTGAGAAGTGACTGCTAGGGGAGGGGGGGAGGAGAGACCACTAAGGGGCAGGGGAGAGCTCTATGGGACAGGGGGCAGGACAGGGAGCTCTTTCACACTACGCGCGCACACACAGACACAATGCATCCCTATACATACACAGAAACACACAATGCATCCCTACACATACAGAAACACAACATGCTTCCCTTACACACAGAGAAACACACAATGCATCCATTACACACAAAGACAATGCATCCTTTGCACACATACACAGAAACACACAATGCAAACCCTTACACACACATACAAACACACACACTGCTTCTCTTACATATACACACATACAAACACACACACTCAATGCACACACTTACAGACACACACCTTGCATCCCTTATGCATACAAACACAGATTCACACAATACATCCCTTATACACAAACACACACTGCTTCCACTACAAACAAATACACTGCATTACCTACACAAACTGGTATCCCTATACACTACCTACCATAAGCACACACATTAGATCCTCTACAATAACACATAACACATCCCCTACACACTCAACTCCCTGTGAGCGAACTCATGGGTGGAACATATAGGTGGACTTTTAGGTGGGCCTTATGGGCATACTCACCGTCAGGCCCTGGGGCCCAAACCTTGAGCTGTGTAAGGGGCCCCCAAAAAATGGAGCTGCTTCCAATTCTCCCAGAACATTGAATTTTGTGACCACAGTTGCAAACAGCCTCCAGAGATCCTGTTCTACACCAGACCAGTGGAGCCAAACTGCAGCCCATCATCATCCTCATCTGGTTGTAAGTAGGCAATCTAGTATATTATTAGTGACACTAATCTATAATTTAACTCACATTAAAGGGACACTATAGCTTAATGAAGTGGTTCTGGTGTCTATAGCTGGTCCCTGCAGGCTTTTTAATGTAAACACACACTGTGTGCAGCACTGGCGTTAGTTTATATGGCAGATCATATGGGTGGGGCATTGTGATGTTACATGGGGGGGCGGTGGCAAATTTTTATTTTGTCTAGGGCGGCAAAAATCCTTGCACCGGCTCGGATCCTGGGCAGGTGCACCAGTCTACTGGAGACCCACAGGAGGGGAGTGCACTGATTGCACTGCACTCTCCTCCTGCCCAGACCCGTCTTTACCGCAGTGCAAGAGCCCTCTGCCCTCTGCCCCTAATTTACAGTGGCTCACACTCACAACAAGCAGTGCCTGGAGCCCTTTGCAGAGACGGGAACAAAGAGGTTCTGCGGCAGCTGGCTGTCCTGCAAGCATTACATTAAACAGCTGTTCCCCATGCAGCCATAGGTGGCGCTGTGCTGGGAGAATGTGATTACTCTTCACTTCCTCCCAGCCTACAGAGCAGCACATGGGGGAGAGAGAGGAGGAGGCATGATTTAATCTTACAACAAATCCTCTAAGCAAACCTTTATAAATTTGGGGGGGATCAGCTCTGTTTCCACAGTTTATTGGTGTTTACTCTGATGTCTGTATTAATATTGAGGGATGTCTAAGAAGTAACGTCAGTGTGTGTCAGCAGGGCCAGCCGTTGGGGTGGGCAAGCTGTGCGGTCACGCAGGGTGCCATGACAACAGAGGCACCCGGCGGCCAACACAGCTCACAAGTTGGGTACACCAGCATATTTAATTTAAACGATTCGCTGGTGGTCCACTGGTGTGCACCAGCAGTAAGTGCAGTCAGATCATATCCTCTCCCTCGTGGTTCCGGTGCTCAGTTAATGAGTCAGAGCACAGGCTCAGAGATTCTCAGCCTGCGCTCTGACAACATTGAAAGTCAGAGCCGTGAAGGAGCGGGTATGGCAAAGAGCTACTGATTAGCATAACATCAATATCCGTTATAAAACCAGGAAAAGGTGGGCATGGATAGTGAACTGATTTGGTGGTGCAATGGGCCACTTGACTGGTTTTGCCCCCCAGGCCTAAAGCTGCCAGCCCTCCCCTGGTTACATGTGTCATCCTATTGGCTGACACATGTAACCTGGTTACATGTGTCAGCCTATTGGCTGACACATGTAACTGGCACAATGATCCCCCTGCAGATTGGAAGGGGGGAGTGCTTGTACCACCCAGGCACTCCCCCCTGTGGTCAATTACCCAATCTGCAGGAGGTGATCACAGTGACAGGCAGTCACTGTGATCACTGATCCTGTGTGTCAGCCAGTGATGTGGAATCACTGGCTGACACTGTCTCTGCCCCCTGTCCTGTAATAAAAATAAAAAATTTGTATATATATATATATATATTAATATAAAATTACACGTAGACTGATACTGATTAAATATATATATATATAATTATTGTTATATATATATATTTATATATAATATAAAAAAATGTAAATACGTAAAAAAAAAAAATTAAAAAATATATAGATGTGTGTTTTATAGATGTGTATTAATATATATATATATTTATATCAAAATACACGTAGAACGAAATAATATATGTATCTATATACATAAATATATACCGTATATACTCGAGTATAAGCCGAGTTTTTTAGCACATTTTTTGTGCTAAAAAAACCCAACTCGGCTTATACTCGAGTCAATAGTCTGTATTATGGCAATTTACATTGCCATAATACAGACTGGGGGAGAGGGGGGCTGGCAGAGAGTTTACTTACCTCTCCTGCAGCTCCTGTCAGCTCTCTCCTCCTCCGCGCCGTCCGTTCAGCACCTCGGTCAGCTCCCAGTGTAAGTCTCGCGAGAGCCGCGGTCTCGCGAGACTTACAGTGTGAGCTGACAGAGGGAGCTGCACGGACAGCGCGGAGGAGGAGGAGGAAGCTGACAGGAGCTGCAGGAAAGCTAAGTTACAGCTCTGCCAGCCCCCCTCTCCCCCCACTGAACTACCAATGCTGGACCACCAGGGAGTGAGAGCCCCCCTCCCTGGCCAGCTAGCAAGTAGGGAGGGAGGCCGAAAAAAAAAATTAGTAATAATAAAAAAATAATAATAATTAAATAATACAAAAATAATAATTAAATTAAATAAATATAAATAATAATAAATAATAATTAAAAAAAATTTAAATAATAAAAAAATAAAAAATAAATTGCCCACCCCCCACCAAGGCTCTGCCAGTCCCCCTCTCCCCCCCACTGAACTACCAATGCTGGACCACCAGGGAGTGAGAGCCCCCCTCCCTGGCCAGCTAGCAAGCAGGGAGGGGGGGGCCGAAAAAAAAATTAGTAATAATAAAAAAATAATAATAATTAAATAATACAAAAATAATAATTAAATTAAATAAATATAAATAATAATAAATAATAATAAAAAAAATTAAAATAATAAAAAATAAAAAATAAATTGCCCACCCCCCACCAAGGCTCTGCAACACACACACACACACACACACACACACACACTGCACTCATACACTGCACTCATACACACACTGCACTCATACACACGCTGCACTCATACACACGCTGCACTCATACACACGCTGCACTCATACACACACTGCACTCATACACTCACACTGCATTCATACACTCACACTGCATTCATACACTCACGCTGCACTCATACACACACGCTGCACTCATACACACACTGCATTCATACACTCACACTGCATTCATACACACGCTGCACTCATACACACGCTGCACTCATACACACGCTGCATTCATACACACACACACTGCATTCATTATACACACACTTGAATAAATATTCAATTAATATATTTTTTTTAGGATCTAATTTTATTTAGAAATTTACCAGTAGCTGCTGCATTTCTCACCCTAGTCTTATACTCGAGTCAATAAGTTTTCCCAGTTTTTTTGGGTAAAATTAGGGGCCTCGGCTTATATTCGGGTCGGCTTATACTCGAGTATATACGGTACGTATATATCACTATATATACCTATATATAAATAAAACATACATATATTATCATACATATATATTAATCCTACATATATATTTATGTAATATTTTTACATAATTAGGTATCCTAATTAATTACAATTAGCGGGACCTGCCTGACAACCCATGCCGAAAGTATAGGGAACTTAATTTGCTAGCACTATATTTAACCCTATAACTTTCCAAGACACCATAAAACCTGTACATGAGGGGTACTGTTACTCGGGAGACTTCGCTGAACACAAATATTAGTGTTTCAAAACAGTAAAATGTTTTACAACGATGATGTCTCCAGTAAAAGTGACGTTTTTTGCATTTTTCACGCACAAACAGCACTTACACGGACGATATTATTGCTGTGATACTTTTTACTGTTTTTAAATAGTATATTTGTGTTCAGCGAAGTCTCCCGAGTACAACAGTACCCCTCATGTACAGGTGTTATGGTGTTTTCAAAAGTTACAGCGTCAAATATAAGGCTTGTTTCATTTTTTTCACATTAAAATTCGCCAGATTGCTTACGTTGCCTTTGTGACCCTATGGTAGCCCAAGAATGAAAATTACCCCTATGATGGCATACCATTTGCAATAGTAGACAACCCAAGGTATTGCAAATGGGGTATGTCCAGTCTTTTTTAGTAGCCACTTAGTCACAAACACTGGCCAAAATTGGCGTTTTTTGCATTTTTCACACACAAACAAATACTAACGCTAACTTTGGCCAGTGTTTGTGACCAAATGGCTACTAAAAAAGACTGGACATACCCCATTTGCAATACCTTGGGTTGTCTACTATTGCAAATGGTATGCCATTATAGGTGTAAATTTAATTCCTGGGCTACTATACAGTCTCAAAGGCAACGTAACCAATCTGGCGAATTTCAATTTCAAATGTAACGTGCTATATTTGACCCTGTAACTTCCCAAAACACCATAAAACCTGTACATAGGGGGTACTGTTTTACACGTGAGACTTTGCTGAATACAAATATGTGTATTTTATTGCAGTAAAAGCAAACGGTATTATGAAATTGACAGTTAAAATGTCATGTAGAACTAAAAAAATAACATTTCTTATTTTCTCCCATTATTTTCATATTAAAGTATGTTTCATAGCTAAATATTTGACATTAAATGAAAGCCCTGTTTCCCCTGAATAAAATGATATATAATAAGGGGGGGTGCATTTAATATAAAAGAGGTGAATTACGGTTGGACAGACAGCGCAAATGCCAGGTTTTGTTTACGTTTTGTTCTGTTCACAACTTGTACATTTGGCTGCCGTCTTCAGGGGTTAAAACATACATTTATAAAAACATTAGCAGGTGTACAAAAGGCTCTGTCTATGACATCACTTGCTGCTTCAGCCTGGCACAGGTCAGAGTATTTTGGCGGTTGCCATCTTCAAACTGTCGTATTTTAAAAAATATACACCCTGCAGCGAAGAGCTTTATATTGTGAGAATCACAAGACCCAGACCTACATTTAGATGCATAGTATGTCTCTGAAGTAATAAAAATGAAGGCACAGTCGCAATTTAGAAATTGCCCTTCAAGTTTGAGCTGGCTAGCGTGAAGTTTCAATGAATGTCAATGGACGGCGTGAGTTGCAAACAAATGGTCATATTGTGAAAACTATCAGGACTATGGCTTAGCCATGGACATTTCTAGTGGCAGCAGGGATAGCTGAACATTTTGATATAAGATTTGTGTAGGTGGGCTTGAAAATGAGGGAGTGGTGGCAGTTTAGAAATCATGTCCTGATTTTTCAGCTTTTGCCAGCTCCCACTCTAGTTTTGAACATTTTGCCATTCATTCCTATGAGACCAATTTCGCCACAAGAACGACGATATTCCGTGAACCATTCGGCGAAACGTTCCACAAAGTAATAGCAATCCAATCGGGAACAATCCGCACGTTTCTGTATATTATGGTCTATGTAGTGTAAAAACTGTGGGAGGAGTTAGGGTGGTAAATTTGGCTATAATAAGAAAACGAATAAGAATATATATGTGAGAAAACATTAAGTGGTCTTGCTATGCAAGAACACTTAAATATATATGTGAGATAACATTTAGTGGTCTTGTTATGCAAGAACACTTAATAAATTGTTGATCAAATCTGATCTAACAAATACCTACCAAACTCAGTCAAAATGTGGGTTTATGTTATTTGTGCTTGGACTAACACATCTTCAGACTCCCTACATTATGGTCACTATCTCAGGATTTAGGTTAGAAATAACAAAATAACTAGGTCATTACACCTGATCTAACGAATAACTGCCAAACTGGATTAAAAGTTCAGCAATTTTTTGTGGTACAAGCAATAGGTAAGAGGTTCTGACCTGAGCCAGACCTTGCACAAATACAACAATATTAGGCATTTTGATTTGCATATCAGGCAGGGTGCTTATTGTGATGATATAGTGTGCTAGCATAAGCGAAACCAGGCATAAGTGCTGTTTGGACTGAGGCTATTGCTAGGGAGTTGCGTGTCTTTCTAGGGAGTGCTACTCGGGTACCCCTGTTCAAGTTAGAGACGACCCCTTCGACCTGTGCTTCTCTTTATGCAACGCCTGCTGTTTAGCTGGGTTGGAGTGAGCCGGAGCTGAGGTTATCTTAACTGAACCAGAACATATATAAATAACAATTATTAGTCGAGTGTAAGCAGTTTGGTAGCTGCTAAGGGTGGTCATGTAGCTTGATGTGGGCTTAAGTATATGGGTGTGGGTGTTAGTGAGTGCCTCTGTCTTTTGATCAGCCTCGCTTTTCGGGCCTGGGCTTTAGATGATAGTGATGTTTCATCAAGGAGTGCTAGGGCCGATTGTGACTGTTGGAACATATTAATATAATCTAACTAAGACAGCCACTAGAGGTAGTCTTAACCTGCAATATAAACATTGCAGCTTCTCTGGACAGTGTCCCTATATAAAACCACTTTTATATGTGTTTTTTTCTCTGGACAGTGTCCCTTTATAAAACCCCATATATAAAACCACTTTTACCGTGTACCACCTTGCCAGCTTAAACCAATCTCCTGGGCACCTGTCCTCCCCCCTCATCCTAACCACCACAATTGCCTTTAACCTGGCCTTACGTTAATGTAATGCTGACCACTAGTCAGCCATTGGGTCAGTGGGCACGTCCAATAACCCATACCTGTACCTGAGGTTAGGGGAGGAACCAGCTGTTACCAAAGGGGTTAATTTAAGAGGACTGCTTGCCCACTAAAATGCCTTCCTATTTATACTGCTTACACCTGCATATATATATATATATGTGTATACTATATTAATACGTTCTAAGACACCACTAGAGACAGTCTTAGCCTGCAATATAAACATTGCAGCTTATCTGGACAGTGTCCCTTTAAACACCTTTTCTTTCTGTCCTAGACCTAGATAAAGGAATGTTTATACCCATTCACTACCACTTACACTTAATCACCTCTATCTGCTGCCCTGACAGGACAATGTTATAGGGAGATCTCAGTGACTCCAAATGATAGATTAACAAATCCCAATTTGTTTAAAATTATAAATAAACGAACAAACAAACAAACCTTTACTGCACAATCCTGTTGCTATATTATATTTCTACTTAAAGAAAAACTATAATCTAGTTCATAGAGTTACTTCTTTAATTTCTCATTTCTTAAAATGATGTATATTTTTTTCATTATTGCCCGCTGTCATTTCCACTCTTCTCCAAGACGGCATTGTAGTGGCTATGGTGCCAGGAATGCCCTGTTGCCCTCCCAGAGTAATTTGTCAAATCATTTTAGAATGGGGTAACAACTTTCCTGGAGCATCTGCTGCCACTGAATCCAGATCCACTTTGCAGGAAAATCCAGTAAAGTGTCACTGAGCTAAGCAGGGCTTTCAGCCAATAAGTGCAGACCCATATTGGGTCATCTTTAGCTCAGTGAAGATATCCAGCTTCTCCTGCAATAGAAGACCAGCTGCGGTCCGGGTGCCCAGGGAACACAGGTAACTTCTCAAACTGTTCTAAAACAATTTGACAGATCAGGGAGCATGCCAGGCAGGGATAATTCTGGGTGTGTGCAATGAGGCGGATTGATAAGGTGTCCTGTGCTAAGCTCCGCCCCTAATAGTAGGAAAGGCTCCCTCTCATTAGGCCCCACCTCCTCACAATCCGCTCCGGGCCGCAGAGCTAAAAGTAAAAAATTGCAAGCTTGCAGGGGTAGAGCCTAACAAGAGGGGGTGGGACCAAACATTAGGGTTGGGATCTAGCATCATGATGCCAGGGCACTCCTGTAACCATAACCACTATAGCAGGCTGTAGTGGTTATGGTGCTTGGAGTGGTTTTTTCAGTGATATTGAGTCAGAATCATCTATTATCCATGGAACTCCTTCCACATTAATTGAGCAAAAATGTCACATCTCAACACCCTATGAGCTGATCCCAGGTATGCATGCTCTCTTTTCCTGTTTGCTGATCCTGATTTATTTGTGTCTGCTCAGTGTTATACAATATTGTTCATAGAGTGAAACTCTATTAATCAGTAAGCTCTTCTCATCTCAAGTATTTAATTTTGTAGCTGCACAAGTGTATCTCTTTTTTATAAAGATATAATAAAAGTTTCAATCATGAAGTATTCCATTTTAATGATGGTTTTCCTTCAATAACTATACCTATCTCTATATTGACATAGTTTCAATATATGGTAAGGGCCAAATGTAACAAACCATTAATTATAAACATAGAAAACCTACAGTGCATTCAAATTTTAGTAGTGTCAGACTCTGACTCAGATTTGAATTTAGACTCGTCCACCATAAAATATTCATCATCACATTTTCTGTTCTTCAGCTATGCCACAAAGTGACTTTTTGGTCTTGTGCTTGGGATAATTGTTCTGCTAATACAAGAATTTATCTCATCAGGCTACAAAACCTTTTCCAACATCATTGGCAAACTGTCAACGTTCTCACAGAAAGAGGAAACGTTTATTACAGAAGTAATAACACTAATAACATTTTACTGGGGCAACTCGGGAATGGAAAGAGAAAGGAGCATATCATCAAATACAAAGCCAGAAACAGACTTCTGGACAGTCAGGCATTTTTTATTTAAAAATTAAAAGGATAACTTAGCACAGGTGCAAAAAGAAGAGACAAACCAATTTGCCTTTGTTCCCCACTTTTTCACTATTTACACTTTTTATTGTCCATTCCAAAACTCTGAAACTCTAGTTGTCCAATAAAGGCCAAGATTATGTATAGCTTTTAAATGAGGCACACTTGTGACATGCTAAAAGAACTAAACATGCTGTCGCTGGAATCCAGACTCACCCTTCATCTTTCCAGCCTTGTGTTTAAGAGCTTTTCTGGGACCTCCCGCCCTACCTGAGCAGAATGCCCTCCCCGGCTGTTCCCACCTCCTATAACCTCCGATTCAGTACCAGCACTTTATTTAGTCTCCCTCAATACAACAAGAAAGCAGCCCAGATCCTCCTTTTCCTACAGAGTACCGCAATTATGGAATGACCTCCCGCACACTTTAAAATCTTCCCCAAGCCTAAAGTCCTTTAGAGATCCCTCTCTACATACCTCAAACCAGAATGCACGTGTTATGGTTGATTATATATCTCCTACCTGTTCTATGTTACATTTGGTATATATTGTGTATTAATATTGTTTTTGTATTTTATCGTACCCTAATGTATCAATGCAATGTTTTGTGGACACAGGACATACTTGAAAACGAGAGAAATCTCAATGTATCCTTCCTGGTAAAATATTTTATCAATTTAAATATACAGAGCCTCTCCGTAACATCTCAAGTGATAATGCGAAACTTCCTCTCTTAGCATTCTTGGCAGATGAACTTATGTACTTTGATGCAGCATACACTTACTGACTATTGATCTAAATATGCTCATCAGGATATCCAAAGATGCTGACATTATTTTGGACAAATTTTACCAATCAATGCATTATATTATCTCTAAAAATATATATATAGAAATTACTCGTCATTTCCTTTCACATTGCACAGTCTGGTATAATAGTGGTGATTTATTAGGAATATGTTGCAGCAAATTCATGATTTACTATTTAATTCCTACGGTCCGTTTTGGTTCATCTTTGTCACCTGGTTAAGATTAGTATAAAAAGGGAGCAAGCTGGTTAAAAACGGACACTTGCAGCATCATGACATCATATGCTAATTGCAAATGCTATGGTGCGACAAGTATCCCTGTCTTTTTGCACACAGTTTTTTTTTAACTGCAAAGAGTTTCAAAAATTGCTGATTTTCAAACAGATTCAGTGCATGCATACATAAATTAGTCAAAGTATGTAGACACTTGAAGGATCACTATAGGCACCCAGACCACTTCAGCTCAATGAAGCGGTCTGGGTGCCAGGTCCCCCTAGTTTTAACCCTGCAGCTGAAAACACAGCAGTTTCAGAGAATGTTTACACTGCAAGGTTAATCCAGCCTCTAGTGGCTGTCTCCCTGACAGGTGTCAGGTGGTTTGAAAACCATTTTCTAGCATGTTTGAGCTTAACAAATACAGTGTACTACAGAAAATAAAAGCTATTACATGCATGCATTAATATTGTTTTGATGCCTGGAGAGGCCCTTCCAACACAGTAGTTACATTTAACCCCTTAAGGACTGAGCCAAATGTACAAGTTGTGAACAGAACAAAACGTAAACAAAACCTGGCATTTGCGCTATATGTCTGTCCAACCGTAATTCACCTCTTTCATATTAAATGCACCCCCCCTTATTATATATAATTTTATTCAGGGGAAACAGGGCTTTCATTTAATATCAAATATTTAGCTATGAAACATAATTTAATATGAAAACAATGGGAGGAAATAAGAAATGTTGTTATTTTTTTCGTTCTACTTGACATTTTAACTGTCAATGTCATAATACTGTTTGCTTTTACTGCAATAAAATACACATATTTGTATTCAGCAAAGTCTCACGTGTAAAACAGTACCCCCTATGTGTTTTGGGAAGTTACAGGGTCAAATATAACGTGTTACATTTGAAATTGAAATTCACCAGATTGGTTACGTTGCCTTTGAGACTGTATAGTAGCCCAGGAATTAAATTTGCACCCATAATGGCATACCATTTGCAATAGTAGACAACCCAAGGTATTGCAAATGGGGTATGTCCAGTCCTTTTTGTCAATCTTATTTTTATTAAAGGCATATAGTATGGGATACAAAAGAGAAATCGGAGGAAACGTTTAAGCGATTTACAATATAGGGTTGGTACAACAATACGCCAAGTTAGAGTACATTTCCAGATTTTCAGTGCCTCATTTTTTTATATATATTGTAGTTAAACTCCAGTTTGAAAATACAAGCTAAGGATCAAAAGATCCGTATTGGTAACTCGCTAAGTCATGTTAGTCAGGCGTCTGGTGACACATGGGTGAGAAAAACATTGGTTTCACAATAGACGTTAACACAACAGTACATCACCCAAGAATGTTAATTTTTACGTTAAACATAAGCTAAACCATTGCTTATAAGTATCCCATATGCTGTATTATGCTTTTCTAGGCTTTAATCGTGTGCGTCAGGGTTGGCTACAAGTGTGGATAGCAGTGATTAACAGGAAACAAGCATGGCCTAGTGATGGGGTTCATACATCAGAAATACAGTGTAGTACATGCTTATATTGTTAACACCTTAGGTGATTGAAGGGTAGGAGACCATAGGTAGTGTGTAGAAACAAGAAAAAAATATATATATCATGGTGTGCATCATTATTTATCGGCATATGTAGCTTAATTTGTGGTGTCTAGAGTGAGACAGTCCTCTCGGCCTGTCAGGCCACTGTGGAAAGTCCAGGATTAACCAATGCCCTGGGCTGGTGGAGCGTAGAAGTTGGCATGAAGTGCAGCTATCGAACCTATGCCCAGTGCAGGAGTGTGCCTCTTGCTGTTGGTGTTGGCCTCAGGGAAAACGCTGGTACACGCTGGTGGGCTGTGTAGGGCCTCTGCTGTGCAGGTGCGGGAAGAGGCGATCCTCCAGCCCCAGGCTGGTGAGCAGGCCTGCATCACTGAGCCACAAACCTGGTGACTTGCAGAGTCCGAGTTTCCTCCTCTTGTGGGAGTGCTGGGGGGTCTGGTGGTATGCTGCCGTTTACGGCGCTGGGACCTCCGCTGCTGTGGAAGATGCTTACGGGCTTTAGCCCTGGTGGCCTTCAGCCCAGGTGGGCTACGTGGAGTAGGGGTGTTTGGCTGTGAAATCGCTGTGCCCGAGGACACCCTCCTTGCTCCCCGCTGCTTGTGCCCCACCTCACCGGCGCGTGTCTTGGTTTGTAAATCAATCTGGGCTGCCTGTATGCGCTGGTCCAGTTTCTCCCAGAACCGGAGGAAGATTTCCTCGAGGCGTTGCAGGGTGTCTGTGGCATTACTGTGACTGGGCATGTAGCTTAGAGGCAGGCTTCTAGTATGCGGTGAGTGTGCAGCCGCCATCTTGGATGTGCCACGAGGCAGGCGTTTGTAGTGCCGTGCTGGATGCTGATGCAAGTGGTTCTCTACCGCGGTTCTGTATGGTCCAGGATAACCCCCACTGGACCGAGGGGGGGGGAGGTGTGTGTGCGAGGCTGCAGTCACTGTACCTGTGCCCGGAAAGCGGCCGTCTCTCCGTGGCTCAGTTCGCGTTAGGCCGCAAGCCTCGGCGTGTCAGTTTGGCTGTGCAGGAGTTCGGGGGAAGCACCCGTCGATGCAGCAGCCTCTCCTGGTTTCAGTCATCGTGGGTTGCAGTTTGTCAGACACGAGTTGTGGGTAGAAGTCCCCGTTTTTTGTCCCCAGACGCGGGAGCTCTCGCTGGACACGTCTGGGCTGCTTGGCTGCTTGGCTCCGCCCCCCCCCTGTACCAGAGTTTTTTTGCTCCTTACATCTTGGGAGGATCTGCAGTGGCTGCTCCTGTTCTCACCCTCCATCCATGCTGTGTGTGCTCCGTGTCGTCCAGTCCTTTTTAGTAGCCATTTGGTCACAAACACTGGCCAAAGTTAGCGTTAGTATTTGTTTGTGTGTGAAAAATGCAAAAAACGCCAATTTTGGCCAGTGTTTGTGACTAAGTGGCTACTAAAAAAGACTGGACATACCCCATTTGCAATACCTTGGGTTGTCTACTATTGCAAATGGTATGCCATCGTAGGGGTAATTTTCATTCTTGGGCTACCATAGGGTCACAAAGGCAATGTAAGCAATCTGGCAAATTTTAATGTGAAAAAAATTAAACACAAGCCTTATATTTGACGCTGTAACTTTTGAAAACACCATAAAACCTGTACATGAGGGGTACTGTTGTACTCGGGACACTTCGCTGAACACAAATATTTGTGTTTCAAAACAGTAAAAAGTATCACAGCAATAATATCGTCCGTGTAAGTGCTGTTTGTGCGTGAAAAATGCCACAAACATCACTTTTACTGGCGATATCATCGTTGTAATACATTTTACTGTTTTGAAACACTAATATTTGTGTTCAACGAAGTCTCCCGAGTAAAACAGTACCCCCCATGTACAGGTTTTATGGTGTCTTGGAAAGTTATAGGGTTAACTATAGTGCTAGCAAATTAAATTCCCTATACTTTTGGCATGGGTTGTCAGGCGGGTCCCGCTAATTGTAATTAATTAGGATACCTAATTATGTAAAAATATTCCATAAATATATGTGTAGAATTAATATATGTGTGTATGTGTGTGTGTATATATATATATATATATATATATATATATATATATATATATACATAATTTTTTTTATATTTTTATTTATATATAGGTGTATATATATATAGTGATATATACGTATATATTTATGTATATAGATATATATATTATTTCGTTCTACGTGTATTTTGATATAAATATATATATATTAATATCACAATACAGTTAGAACGAAATAAAACACATCTATATATTTTTTAATTATTTATTTTTAATAAATTTTGTAATTTTATTTTTTTACGTATTTACATTTTTTTTTATATTATATTTAACTATATATATACCAATAATTATATATATATTCAATCAGTATCAGTCTACGTGTAATTTGAAATTAATATATATATATATATATATATTTATATATTAATAGTAAAATACACCTAGACAGTGTATGTGTGTGTATGTATATACTTAGATCATATATGTGGAAGGCAGAATGCCTGAATTTGTGGGAGGGGTTATTTTCCTATTTAAATCCCCAGTAACCCCAGCTTACCTATCGTCGCCGTTTTGAAGTTCCCACCTCCTCTTCTGGTTCACGCAGACCTCTGACGTCATTCTGCCGCGACGCGCTTAAACAGCATCCACAGGAACTAGCAGGCTAAAAGTTTGTGAGTATAATCATACGAACGGAATCCATTCATCAAGTTTCTGCTAAAATTGTAAGTCATTTCGGCTATACGAACGCAATATTCAGCTTACATGTTCATTCGTCAAAAAAATCTCCTTTCGTGCATTTAGTCATCCGGCTACCTAGAGTTTACATTCGTTCAAACGTACGAACGGCATTTAATCTCAAATCGCGTTCACAACATTGTTACAAGAATCAATTTGATAAAGTTTTGCTGTCAGGTTGGTAAATCATTCGTATAACTCGAGAGAGAGAGTGCTGTAATTGACTTACTCCCAAGAATATATGTGAAACTTATAGAAATGTCAATACATTCTTCGTGGTAAAACATTTTCTGTATAAATTAAATTAATTCCCTGACGCCCTGCTGAGATTATTAATTCACGGTAAGATATTCCATGTCCGAGCTCCGATATTTCCTTCACGCAGCTGTTTACTTGTACTTGTCCGGAGTTACAGGAGGAAAATCCGCTCATACCCCTGTACGGAGGATTTGTAGTCTTATCCTCCTGCTCACAGTATGAGTCTCTAGAATGCCTAACGATGTTCTTACCCAGGAGTAAATGACTAGGGCTCACGGTAGCACAGATCTGCAAAACCTGTCGTGTGGGATTGATAGGTAGGTCACTTTGAGTGAGTACAGATTTTGCTGTGCCAGTTGTATGCTTGCATTGAATGGATGATTTCCTTGGGGACCCCTTTTAATTTTCAGGTGACGTTCACTGTCTGTTCTGCTGGTTGCATTGCAACAGGGAAAGGGTTAACCTATCCAAGCCCTAGGTTTGAGCAGCTAACCACTTTATTACCTACTAATCACTATAGGGTTGGACTATTACATCAAGTGGATGCTTTTATACAGCGCTCTGGCACCCGGTGTGTGATTCATTGATGTTCTGTTCCGATGTGTATATAATTTTCTGGATGTGATATTTGTTTCTTTCTTTACCTGTATGGCTGGTATTATCCATGGGGAGCATTGTAACACAAGCAATTCTCTCATGCTGTGTCTGTATTATGTTCATTAAGTTATGCACAACCACTTCTGCATTGAAGCTGTGTCATGGATCTACTACTCATCTTGGTATCACTGTTCAAAGTGGTTGTATGATTTGTTATGCCTTCAATACCTTCAAATGCACCTAGCTCTTCAGCTCACTGATGGTAGACATCATGACTTTCATCTTTTCCATGACATCTGCTCTCGTGTCAAAGTGAGAATTCCGAAGACAGGAGGCACTATTTATTGCTTTGCCTTAACTTAGACGCATACACTTTATGTTATTCATAATGCCTACACATCACATTACCAAGCGAATTTACCATCAAGCACCCCTGCGCAGGCAACCATACGCGATTTAACTAGAATGAGAATAGGAGATCAGTCAGTGGGAGGTGCTCTGACTGTTATGCACATTTTACATTCATCAGCACATGCTTTGAATAAACTCAGCATGCATACTTGACAATTGCGACGCGCATTACATTACTAAACCTATTTAAAGATTCTGACATGTTCAGCGTTACAGTAAGACCTATCATCGCCTGATTACCTTGACTCGTACACCTCTGCGCAGACAAGCACATATGTTTCTAGACAAGTGCATTTAAGTTCACACTGCAGTTCAGATGAATAAGTCTCGGCAAAGGCGAGTACGCGTTTTTAACAGTTCTATGAACAAGATCCGCATCTATACAAAACAAAAACAAAAAAATTTGTATAACATTAAAAACCGGGCCACGATATGGCACCACGAGCCCAGAGGGCCATACATACATACATACATACATACATACATACATACATACACGCATTCTAGTTTATACGTACCGACCATATGTATCCCGACGTGCCCGCAGGGTACTCCAGTTTCGGTCGGCAGTACGATCCTAAATCATTACCACCCACGTTTCATTCTGTGGTATGTCCTCTCTCACTAAACTTTCCCTCTTAGTTAGCAGTGGCTGGCTGTCAGGTTTCCTAGGTGTCCACTAGTTATTATTCCCCCTGGCTTCTTCGACTTAGGTTAGGGGTCCCGCAAGGCCAACACCCATCCTCATACTCGGAGGTACTACGCCCCTCGGGCCAAATCATAGTTAGTCGCCTCGCATTGTGGCATAGAGAGGGCCTCATCTGTCACTCCCATTCTATCTTATGTTTAACTTTCACCAAGAGGCCGACACCCCGCCACAACGTTCAGTGGCCACGTTATCCCCTCGCGCCAACGCATAGAGCCTCTCAAGCCGCTTGGCAATAGCAGGGCCTCGTCTAATAAGATCCACTTGTTTCATATCAAACATCGAGGCATCACTCGGCCTTCATTACGACCGAACGAATACCATTAAAATCCTTAACAACTAAGAGGGACTTGTCTCTGCACGTTTGTCATTCGCAAGTTTTTCATGCGCATTCAATTCATCCGTCATGCTATTTAACGTTGCATACATTTCACTTTGTTATTTAAGTTCAAGAAGTCCATCAGGATTAACTTTCGGTCATGCTATCTGTTTCTGTCTAAATAGTAACACCATATGCATCGTATAATATAAACGTTACGATCTCAAGCCTATCAACTCCACTCTTATAGGGTATTTATTATACGAACACACATCATATTTAAACTTAAACTACAATCAAAGCTCCTTTTCAGGTTCCTCTCTTGTGCACACATTTTCCCTACTGAGAATCACTGCTTTCATCCTATTTCTTCGGTTCGCATCACAACAGTTAGTTTCGTCAGGCACCTTTTACAGTCCTTTTTCGCTGTGGTTCAATACAGTTACTCACACATGTAAGGTCAGGATAACGCTCATCCACAAGAGGTTAACACCCTGCTGCGCATAGTAGGTACAAGTCCACATGGCCCAAATCATAGGTAGGGCCTCTCTCTCAGACGGGGCAAATGGCGGGGCCTCACCTCTTACGGGATAGTCCTTATCTTTGCCTATTAGTGCCCATCGGCTAGCAGCTCTACTACACGGGATATTCAATGGGCATCTAAGTTTTGCATAGTTATAACATATATACACACGTTTCCTCCCTCCTCACAGCATGCTACAAGAAATAGCTCCAGGTAACGTACTATCTTTGATAAACACGAACCCTGTCATCTCAAGTCCCCCGCAGTATCCCCCGCCCTAGCCACTCCTGAAGTCCTGAAGTCGGACCTTGCTTAAACGTAACGGTTGAGCTAAAAGAACATTCAGTCCAGAAATCCTCTGCAGATAAAAAAGATCTAATCATGCCTTAAGTTAGAGTTGTTGTTTTTTTTCCCGCAGGTTTGTCTACTAATACTAAGCAGACATACTTTACAGCTTACGATGTGTAAATATTGTAGATGATTCAAGATAATAAATGCGTTCCAATTATAAATGGTTGCTTGTACAATTTTTGCCACATCTCTTTGAAACTAGCCTACAATGCTACTAAAGCTATGCTTGCAGGAATTTTAACATTACGGGTAGACAATATACCCCAACAGCTCCCATTTTCTTTCTTATTCAGTAAAGGCGCTGACAGTTGTCAAAGATCAAAACTCCACAAATCATCAAATTCACTCCCTTTCAACAGTACAGTATATGGGGAGTTTTCAAGTTAGCCATTAAGCCTCCCTTTAATAACCTACTAAACATAGTAATTGAAGTCAGCAGCTTACTTGGCTTTCTATGATTTATTGAGTACAAAGAAGAATCCTGCTGTCAGGAAACATTCGACCTTCACCCAGGCGTCAAGAATTCAGAAGGCAACAATCGTTACATTGTCTACTCCTCATACCAAAAACTCATCAGACGGGCTATTTAAATTGTGCCCGGTTCCAAAAATGTATCAAAAACTAGGTTAGCCAGGTCCCTAACTATCTTTAATAACTGTGATATTGTTACTTTAATACTCCACCCAGGCCTTATCCCTCCTACTTGGGCCACGCATTCCATGTCAATACGACAACAGCCTCTAATGGGCGTGTTACGACACACGTAAGTAGAAATATGGGAAGTAGGTTTACAATAGGAACGTTCCTAACCCAGGATAGAATCAGACTATCTTTTCGATAATGTAAGTAAATGATTACTAATTGTGAAATTAATCTTGTCTTTGATTTTTATTTTGCCCTCTTTTGCAGGCCTGACCTCTCGTCGGTTTCGGCACACCTCAACCGACTTTGGTCCTTATCGAACTACATACCTTTAATTGTACGTCCTCGAATTACCCCGTACACAAATATATATATATATATATATCTAAGTATATATTTTTTTTTACACTGTTTTAACATTTATTAATTTTATTTCCAGCCAGCAGGGGCACTACCTGGCTGTCATTACAGTTAGTCCCCCTGCTGGCAATGCCTGAGCCAGCTATACCGGCCATGTGATTGTGAGGTCCTCGCAAGGACCTCACTCTCACATGGCTGGGGGGGCTGCTGGAGGGCAGACGTCCTGGGAGTCCCCCCAACCGCGATCGCCGGCGTGGGATCACCGGCGACCGGGTAAGTAAAAAAAAAAATGGAGGGTGTAGAATTACGCCCGGCGGCGTTTAGAGCCGCTTTAAAAAGGACATAATTGTACGCCCTCCAGTCTTAAGGGGTTAACAGATGTGTGCATTGCAGGTTAAATTATGATGCCTCCAGAACTCATTGATGGAATCTTGTTTTTACAATCTTTATTTAAAGGAATACTTTAGTGTTTATTTATTTAGGACCCAGGCCTCTCCGATCACATGGGATAGGTGAGCTTCCCACGCCGAGCTTATCGCAAAGCATTGCTAGGCTGTTGCGCATGCGCATTTCCTCATATATGTATTAAATTAATGCAGAACGTGGAGACGCTGAACGTAAGTGCAGCACTGAACTAGGAAGCACCTCTTATTGCCGTCTGAGTGATTGCCACTAGATGTGTTACTAGGCAGCAATGTAAACACTGCCTTTTTTTCTGAAAAGGCAGTATTTACACTGAAAAGCCTGAATGGAAAGGCTATAGACAGCAGGACAACTACATTAAGCTGCATTGGTTTTGGTGCCTATTGTTTTCCTTTTAAGAATGTTGTCACATAAGTTACAGCAAATGTAAAGATAAGGAATGGCAAACGTTTAAAAAAAAAAAAAAAAAACTTCAGTACAAACCTAATAAGTTAACCAATATCTGAAACACTTTGCAGCAGGTACTTTATGGTACAAACCGAATTGCTGAAGTGCTTCGGATTTCTGAAAAGTGGCAAAACAGGAGAGGGTTGAGTTTAGGGGTTGGGGTATTGTTAGTGGTTGGGGTAGGGTTAGGGGTAGGGTTAGTGGTTGGAGTAGGGTTAGGGTAGGGTAACCGTAACCCTATTCCTACCCCTACCCCTAACCTAACCCTACCCTCCCTCTATGCTAACCCTAACCTTACCCCTAACCCTACCATAACCCTACTCCTAACCCTGCTCCTAACTCAACCCTAACCCTAACCTTGCTCCTAACTCAAACCTACCCCTAACCCTACCATAAGCCTACCCCTAACCCTACCACTAGCCCTACCCTAAACGTACCCCAAACCCTACCTCTAACCCTAACCCTACGCCTAACCCTGCCCTAACCTTACCCCTAACCCTACCCATAACCATTCCCTAACCCTACAGTTACCCCAAGCCCTGAAGTGCCGAAGTGCCAAAGTGCCGAAGTCCTGAATTTCGGAATGCCGAACCGAACCAAATATTTTTCCCATGCACATCCCTAGTTGACAACCAATTTCTTATACACTGATATTAGCAATTTAGCATGGTGCAGCAACATAGTGGCTGGGCAGAAAGGAGGATCACTATGCTTCTGTAAGGCTGAGTGAACAGTCTTCCAAAATGGGGCAATCAAGCCTACTATAGATGTAGGAGAGACCAAGTGCCCTAACCACACCGACAGCAAACATTTGGGTAATTTAGGGAGACAGTGTGCAGCACCTGGGGAGTTGGTACCATCTGGAAAGCATTTTAAAGCTAATCTCCTGGGTCCAGGAACTCATAGTACTCTGTCAGGCTGCAGAGTCAGCAAAAGTCTTTGCACCAAAACCACTACATTATGATTTAGTGCTTAGAGTGTCCCTTTAATAAAAGTAGTAGTATTATTACTAGATTTTTTTTTTTTACTGGCAGAATGTATGATATTTTTATATTTAAAATTCAAATATATTTATTTAAAGTTCATATAAATCCACAACTACCACAGTTCGCCCACGGCACTTGACACTTGACTTATGCCAGTACGAACCCGATGGACACTGGGGGACAGTAAGGCTAACCTACAGGGACCTCACCCGACGCTACAGGACCCACAGCCTTGACGGGGAATACCGTGACAACCACAACGTTAACCCCGGCGCAAATGCGCCATGGTAGGCCAACACGACCCTCACTAACTACTTCCCTGCGATTTGCCCAGGAACAGATGAGTCGGACAGTCCAGACCTAGAGTTACCCTGGCCCATGACCATACACCCCAGTCCCCCACGAGACTACACCTAGGGGACAAGAGAACGGCCCAGTGACAGCACGCAGACTCAACTATTTTCGCAGGCCACAGGGACACGACAAACACGATGGGTTAGGGGTGTAGACATGTGAAACTACCCCTGCTCAAGCCTTGTTATATACTGCTTATGTGAACAGAATGTATGGATATGTTATGCAATGTTCCTACAGTCAGTGGTGTATCCTGGTTTTGTGCTTTCCCCCCGCCCCGCATTCTAAATACACACACACACACACACACACACACACACATTCACTGACAGATACGCATACACTAGCTAACAGAAACACACTCACACTCAGTAACAGACAAACACACTCACTAACAGACACACACTAACAGACACACACTCACTCACTAGCAGACACAAACTAGCAGACACACACACACTCACAGGCAAACACACAAACAGACACACACAGTCAGACACACACACTAACACACACACTCACTAACAGACACACTCACTAACAGACACACACACACACACAAACAGACACACACACACACACTCAGACACACACACTAACACACACACACACTCACCCACATTAACACGTTTTAAAAAAAATGTATTTAAACACCCCCCCCCCAGCCTCCTTACCTTTGGGAATGCTGGGGGGGGGTCTCTTCCTCCCTGGTGGTTCAGTGGCTGCTGGGCGAACGGCACTGGCTGGCGGGCGAGCGGCACTGGCGGGCGGCTGGAGAAGGAGCATATTCCGTCACATTCTGGCTCCCAGCCTCACTCTGCGGCGTGCGAGGGAGCTGAGCAGACAGCTCAGAGGAAGTGCTCCCTCGCCAGCCGCCCACCAGCGCTGCCCGACCGCCCAGCAGCCCAGCATGTCTGTTAGCCGCAAGGCTAACAAGACATTTGCCTTGGGCATTTGGGGCAGCTTTTTCTGCCGCCCCCTGGAAAATGCCACCCAAAGCCAATGCCTTGTTTGCCTCGCGGCTAAAATGCCCCTGCCTACAGTGTATGCTATATGTTAGACAGGGATTACCACGTCCCCATTAAGGGTGCCCAGCCATACGGTGGGGGCACCTCCATCATGATTTAGTAAGAACCACTCCCATATCCCGAAGATCACACGCGGCGTGGCGCTCATTCCCGAGGCACTGGGTCAGCCAGAGTGGTCCCACGAGCTCCCCCCCACCCCCCCCACTCTTCCCCGACACACCGCTGGGGAAGCCCCTTAACACTGCAGGGCGCGACACTACCCCTTCATATTCTGACAGGAATAATCACTTAGCACAATTAAGCGACCTATACATGGTGTGGTCGCCCCCACGTACTGGAACCCGATTTTACTTTCGATATTGTATAAGATCCCATTGTAAGTTTAGGGGTCATAAAGCCCCAGGACCGGATGGCTTCGAGGGAATCTATTATAAAACATTTAAAGAGGAACTCTCACCAAGATTGGAAAGACTTTTCAACCATCTTATGGATGGCGGGAGCTCAGAAGGCGAGATGTCCCTGGCCAACATTATCCTTCTCCAAAAACCGGGCAGGGACCCTCTACTCTAATTATAGACCTATCTCCCTGATTAACCACGACATCAAGATCCTGGTAAAAATCCTAGCAGACCGCCTCAATCCCGTGCTAAAAACGATGATACACCCAGACCAAGTAGGATTCATACCCGACAGACAACTATTTGAGAACACCAGAAGGAACATCGATCTCATCTGGAGACAAAAGACCATTGACGCACCGACACTATTGGTCTCAATAGACGCAGAGAAGGCCTTTGACAGGGTCGAATGGCCTTACCTGTTCCATTTATTGGAACACTTGGGCTTCCCCGAACGTTACGTGACGTTGATCAAAGCAATGTACAAACACGCATCAGCACAGGTTAAGATAGCCGGAACCAGTCCTAAACCGTTCAAATTGGGGAATGGGGCATGGCAGGAATGCCCCCTATCCCCGCTACTGTTCGTGCTTACTCTGGAACTGCTCCTACAGGCCATGTGAAAACACCCACGCATAACAGGGATAGAAGTTGGAGGACAGGAGTTCCTCATTTCCGCGTATGCGGATGACATCCTATTGACCCTTACGAAGCCCAGAGAATCATTGGAAGCTCTGCAAGAAGTCCTTACACAATTCGTCTCTTTCTCCGGCTACAAGGCAAAACTGGAAAAATCCAGCGCCCTCCCGATGGGCCTGTCTGCGGAGGACACAACGGCATTGGGCGACACTTACAACATCCCCATAGTAAAAGACCAGCTAAAGTACTTAGGAGTACAACTGCCAGGCGACCCAAACAAAATTCACCAACTTAACTATGTCCCTAATACAAGACATGGAAAAATGGCAAGATAGACCCATCTCCTGGATAGGGCGCATACACGCAGTGAAAATGAATATCCTGCCCCGCATTTTATTCCTCTTTCACGCACTCCCCATAAAACATTTATAATCCGACGTTGCTCACTTACAAAAAGCAATAGGAGACTTCATATGGCATAACCGCCAGCATAGGATCTCCAGAAACATCATGTACAGACAGAAACGGGGGGGGGGGGGGGGCTGGGCCTGCCACACCTATACTACTACTACTTAGCCGATAAAACTCGCACAAGTGGCCATGTGGCACGCGCCATTGGATGTGAGGAGATGGGTGGACTTGGAATCCCTCCTAACAGGTGCAGACCTCCCTCAATACCACATATGGGTACCCAAGGCAGATAGGCCTATTATAAGGACTACATGCCCAGCCATACTTAACTCTCTGAGAATCTGGGATGCTACTGCACACAAATATAAATTGACATCCTTCCCGTCACCACTGACCCCCCTCCTGAGAAACAGGGCTTTTCCCCCAGGTATGGCAGCGAGAGATTTCACGAACCTAGAAAAAGTAGGACTGCAGAGGATATGCCATATGTTTGAGCACGGCCAGTTGGTTACCTTCGACCACCTAAAACAGCTGGCACACCTCACCCCCACAGATTTCTTTCGGTACTTACAGATTAGGGACTACGTACAACACCCACAGGTGCGACAAGCCACTAGGGGGCCACAAACTTTCTTTGAGAGAATGTGCCTTAACGAAACCGCACAGCAGGGATTAATAACTACGATGTACACGCACATATGCTCAGAAACAAAGGAATGGGGTACCCTAGCCTATGCAGACGCCTGGGAGAGGGATCTAGGGGAGGTCCTGGAAGGGGTAGAGTGGTGGGAAATCTGGGAAGCAAATAGTGCCGTATCCATATGCGTTTCCCTTCAAGAACAGTCCCTTAAAACAATGTTCAGGTGGTATACCACCCCGGCCAAACTTCACCGCATGACACTAACACAGACTGATACTTGCTGGAGGGGATGCGGCCTTAGAGGCACATATATCCACATGTGGTGGGAATGCCCACACGTGCAGATTTTCTGGACGAAAATACACAACCTAATTAACAGAATTTTCCACAGAGCGCCCAAATTAGACCCTTGGAGATATTTACTCAACAGATCCTTAGATGACTGGACGAAGCAACTGTGCTCTAGCTAGGAGCTCAATTTGGAGTAGCTAGACAATGTATAATCCAGTGGAATATTATCCAGGGATTATTCCAAACTGGAGACCCTGTTTCCCTTTAAGGGATATAGGATTACTTGTATGTATGAATGTGTGCACCAGGGGCATATGGAGAATGAAGTGGAGTGAAGTTCCCAAAATTATTACTCTAGATTACAAAGGATCAGTAAAGATCTGCGAATATGGTTAGGGTGTTATCTATTAATGCCCAGGGTTTGAACACCCCCCAAAAGAGAGGATACTTATATGATACAATTAGGAGAAATAAAATAGACCTATGTTTCGTTCAGGAGACACATTGGCAGAAGCAGAAAAATAATTACTGGAAATTTTCTAAATTCCCAATAATTTTTACATCAGACTATATTAAAAAGAAGAGAGGAGTCGCAATAATAATTTCAGCACATATTAAATTCGAACTTATCATGGAAAAAAAAGATAACCAAGGTAGAAGTCTGATTCTAATCTGTAAGTTAAACGAAGAAATATATACACTAGTAAATCTATACGCACCAAATATCTACTCTAGTAAATTTTTTAAATCACTTTTTAAGGAAATCGAAAAAATCAAAAAAGGAACTTTATTAATAGCTGGGGATATGAATGTTACACCAGACGTAAAAATGGATAGAACACTAACTAATAAGAGTAATCATTATACAAGAAAAATAATTAATAATGCCAGATCATTTACTAATGCCATGATAGAACACGATCTATATGATATCTGGAGGGTTCATCACCCTAACACCAGGGATTATTCGTATTTTTCTCATGTACATAAAACCTATTCTAGAATAGACATTTTTCTAACAAATTCGTACAGATTACATAAGTTTGAGAATTCTAACATTGATAATATATCCTGGTCAGATCATGCACCGATAATAACTAATATTAAACAAAAAAATGACACCAAGGTAACTACACCTTGGAGGATGAAAGATGAAATTCTAGACTCACTATCTGGCCTAAAATATTTGAAAGACCAAGCAGAAGAATTTATAAGATTTAATGATAATAAAGAAGTATCCAATACTACTCTTTGGTGTACATATAAATGTTTCATGAGGGGGAATTTTATAAAAATTGGAGCAAAATTGAAAAAAGAACAGGGGAAAAATTTAACGGATCTCTATATAGAACTAGCCATATTAGAAAATACTAATAAAAAAGATTTCAATATATTAAAATTAAACAAATACAAACTCAAATTAAAATTAGTTTATCAAATAAAGTGAACAATGCAATTATAAGGTTAAAACAGCTGTGGTATCATGGAGAAAATAGAACGAGTAAAGTTTTTTCTGATAAACTAAAATTAAAAAAAAGACAACAAAGGATTACAAAGATCAAATATAACAACAAAGATCATTTATCCCCAATTGACATAGGGGAAGTATTTGGTCAATATTATAAGTCACTATATAACCTCCCAAAGATTACCTCAACGCCTGAAGAGATAGATACCTTCTTATCTACCTGTAAATTACCAAAAATTAATATAGAACAGATTAAAGATTTGGAATCTCCGATATCTATGACAGAGATTACCCATGCTATAAAAACACTCCGCAAAGGGAAAGCTCCGGGACCAGATGGTCTAACGGATTCCTTTTATAAAACATTTTCTACCCCTATTGCTTCTCTTCTCTTTAAAGTTTATAATGAAGTAAGAGACCAGAAAAAATTCCCCAACGAAATGTTACAAACAATGATTACTCCCATTCTAAAACCAGAGAAAGACCCACATTTTGTATCGAATTATAGACCTATTTCGTTATTAAACATTGATATAAAGATCTTTTCAAGGATAATAGCTGATAGAATAAAAAAAATTGTCCCGACTTTAATCCATCCAGATCAAGCCGGATTTATCATGGGTAGGAAAGGAGCTCATAATGTACGCAGACTTTTAAATTTGATACAGGTAATAGATGATAATAAGATCCCATCGTTGTTTGTGGCCGTGGATGCAGAGAAGGCCTTCGACAGGGTAAACTGGTTGTTCCTGTCGAGGGTCCTCAAAGCATTTGGGTTTCAAGATTTCATATATGATTTGATCTGGTCTCTTTATACTAACCCAACGGCGAGGGTTATGGGAAGGGGTATTGCATCTGAATGGTTTGATGTAAATAATGGTACACGCCAGGGATGTCCACTTGCCCCATTGCTATATGCTTTGACTATAGAACCACTCGCCTCAGCTATTAGATTAGACCAAAAAATTCAAGGGATTCATCTTGCCGGCAAACAAGTCAAGGTTCTATTATATGCAGATGATATAATTCTAACATTAACTGAATGCGAGGATTCATTATATCATTTTATGGAATTAATTGAGAAATATAGATCTATCTCTAATTATAAAATCAATGTAAATAAAACACAGGTGATATACACCAACTTACCAGAACAACAACTTCTAACTCTAAAATCTAAATTTTCATTTATTTGGTCGAGTGAGAGCATAAAATATTTGGGAGTTAAAATAAGCTTTGACTGGAACCAAATAATTAAAATTAATTACTATCCATTGCTCAAAGATATGAAAGATACGCTACTTAAATGGAATAATCTATATGTATCATGGATAGGGAAATCTAATGCGGTTAGACATTATTTACTACCCAAACTTGAATATATAATGAGAACCATTCCTATGAAAGTCCCAAAAGACATATTAAAAGAATATCAAAAAATATTTTCACAATACCTATGGGGGAAAAAAAAATCAAGAATAGCCCTCAAATATATAACTACAAAATTTAAGGACGGTGGAATATCATTCCCAGATGTGTATCAAATACATGACGCAATTATGTTCTCCCATATCCTAGAATGGAATAACGATAATATGGACAACTTGTGGATAGACCAAGAGCAAATCTCGAGTAATATATTTGATATTAAAATGTTATATTGGATTGATTCTTCAACATTCGCTAAATTAAAAATACAAAATAAGATAATACTGGATATTTTTTCTAATTTACAAATTTTGAAGAAGAAATTACAGATTACAGAACATCTAACTATAAATTCACCAATTGAAATAATACAAATATATATAGAGGACATTAACATTAAAAAATGGAAAGACAACGGTCTCGTAAAATTAGCTGATATTCTAAAACCAGATCTTAAAATAAAATCGTTTCAACAAATTCTTACTGACACAAAAGGACTTGATAACGAACATTTTACATATATTAGAATCAAACACTTTATACAATCTAAACCAGTACATAATATTTCACTTATAGATAATGTTCTTGGTATAGAACATAAGAATAATATGGTCTCAAAAATAAACAAGGTTCTATATAGTAGATACAATAAGGGAAAAATGAAATCTACAGTGCGTGCAGAATTATTAGGCAAATTAGTATTTTGACCACATCATCCTCTTTATGCATGTTGTCTTACTCCAAGCTGTATAGGCTCGAAAGCCTACTACCAATTAAGCATATTAGGTGATGTGCATCTCTGTAATGAGAAGGGGTGTGGTCTAATGACATCAACACCCTATATCAGGTGTGCATAATTATTAGGCAACCTCCTTTCCTTTGGCAAAATGGGTCAAAAGAAGGACTTGACAGGCTCAGAAAAGTTAAAAATAGTGAGATATCTTGCAGAGGGATGCAGCACTCTTAAAATTGCAAAGCTTCTGAAGCGTGAACAATCAAGCGTTTCATTCAAAATAGTCAACAGGGTCGCAAGAAGCGTGTGGAGAAACCAAGGCGCAAAATAACTGCCCATGAACTGAGAAAAGTCAAGCGTGCAGCTGCCAAGATGCCACTTGCCACCAGTTTGGCCATATTTCAGAGCTGCAACATCACTGGAGTGCCCGAAAGCACAAGGTGTGCAATACTCAGAGACATGGCCAAGGTAAAAAAGGCTGAAAGACGACCAGCACTGAACAAGACACACAAGCTGAAACGTCAAGACTGGGCCAAGAAATATCTCAAGACTGATTTTTCTAAGGTTTTATGGACTGATGAAATGAGAGTGAGTCTTGATGGGCCAGATGGATGGATTGGTAAAGGGCAGAGAGCTCAAGTCCGACTCAGGCGCCAGCAAGGTGGAGGTGGAGTACTGGTTTGGGCTGGTATCATCAAAGATGAGCTTGTGGGGCCTTTTCGGGTTGAGGATGGAGTCAAGCTCAACTCCCAGTTTCTGGAAGACACCTTCTTCAAGCAGTGGTACAGGAAGAAGTCTGCATCCTTCAAGAAAAACATGATTTTCATGCAGGACAATGCTCCATCACACGCGTCCAAGTACTCCACAGCGTGGCTGGCAAGAAAGGGTATAAAAGAAGAAAATCTAATGACATGGCCTCCTTGTTCACCTGATCTTAACCCCATTGAGAACCTGTGGTCCATCATCAAATGTGAGATTTACAAGGAGGGAAAACAGTACACCTCTCTGAACAGTGTCTGGGAGGCTGTGGTTGCTGCTGCACGCAATGTTGATGGTGAACAGATCAAAACACTGACAGAATCCATGGATGGCAGGCTTTTGAGTGTCCTTGCAAAGAAAGGTGGCTATATTGGTCACTGATTTGTTTTTGTTATGTTTTTGAATGTCAGAAATGTATATTTGTGAATGTTGAGATGTTATATTGGTTTCACTGGTAAAAATAAATAATTGAAATGGGTATATATTTGTTTTTTGTTAAGTTGCCTAATAATTATGCACAGTAATAGTCACCTGCACACACAGATATCCCCCTAAAATAGCTATAACTAAAACAAACTAAAAACTACTTCCAAAAATATTCAGCTTTGATATTAATGAGTTTTTTGGGTTCATTGAGAACATAGTTGTTGTTCAATAATAAAATTAATCCTCAAAAATACAACTTGCCTAATAATTCTGCACTCCCTGTATGTTGAAATGGGAAAATGATATTGGAACTGAGTTTTCATTGGATCAATGGAGGGAATCATTCGATTTGCTTGGAAAAGCGATTCATAGTATAAGTTTGTATGAATTACAGATTAAATTGGTCCATAGGTGGTATATGGTTCCAGCGAGAGTTGCAAGATTTCACTCTCCCACAGAATCTCTCTGTTGGAGATGCTTAAGATGTGACGGAACGTTTAGACACATATGGTGGGATTGCAATGCTTTGGATTCTTTAAAGCAAGTGACATCCACAAAAATCAATACCATTCTCAAAATAACAATGGACCTTTCTCCACAACTATTCTTGCTACATATGAATATTCCTACTAAAATTAAAATTATAAAATATCTAATAATTCATATTCTAATGGCGGTTAAAATTTGTATCGCCAGATATTGGAAAACTGTAAATATTCCCTCATGGAGAGAGGTGGAATCCCAAATAGGATATCAACGTTTAATGGAGAAACAGGTATATAGAAACCTTAATATGACAAACAAACACATTAAGATATGGGAACCCTGGACATATCCACTAACCAATAACGTAGAATATACTAAAAGAAACTGGTCCTTAAACCTATAAATTTCCACGATATGCTCCCTAATGCCCCTGGTGCACTGTGTGAATGAACAATTTTCCACGTATGTTTTGTTTGTTTAGTCTGATAAGATATGACCAGGGGAGCTAGGCATCATTTACTAGCTAATATAGATTATGAGAGGGCAATTGACATGATGCTGATGCTCCATGGCCGGTCTTACGTTAAATTAAAATAATATAATAAAACGAATTTTGATGAAATCTTAAATAGAACTTTTTGTATATACAATAACATATGATGAATTGGCACCTACTCTATTCCTAAGCGATACCAACTCATGGGACAGAAGCCGTTCTGATGTAAAAAAAAACAAAAAAACAAAAAAAAACAATGTTCAGGTGGTATACCACCCCGGCCAAACTTCACCGCATGACACTAACACAGACTGATACTTGCTGGAGGGGATGCGGCCTTAGAGGCACATATATCCACATGTGGTGGGAATGCCCACACGTGCAGATTTTCTGGACGAAAATACACAACCTAATTAACAGAATTTTCCACAGAGCGCCCAAATTAGACCCTTGGAGATATTTACTCAACAGATCCTTAGATGACTGGACGAAGAGGGAACAGAAGCTGAACCAAAGATCACACTAGCCGCTAGGAGAGCAGTAGCACAGATGTGGCTACAAGCAGACATGCCACCCATACAAAGGGTAATCTCCAACATTAAAGAGGTGTATTTAATGGACAGTTTGACCGCCCGGGTAAGAGGATCAATGACCAGATTTGACAAATTGGGGAAACCGTGGCAGAGCAGCGACCTCTCAGATGATACGACACATAGCCAACCCCCTTAGGCTAGGGACGATCCTAGATTAGGGCCTAAAAAAGACGGACATAAATCACAGAACTTCACACCACTCCGAACTGACGTACAACCTTCCCCTACCTCCTCCTTCCTTCTCTCTATCGCCTCCTCTCTCCCCTCTCTCCCCTCTCTTCTATCTTCTTTTCTCTCCACTTTTTTTCTCTTTGTTTCACAATATTGTGGGGGAACCGGACCTTGTTTGATAGCGAATTAGAGAACCCCTGGCCAGCCCAGGGTCACACCACAAGGGATGGGAGACAGAGTTCCCTCATGACAAAAAAAACTACCTTACTACACTGTACGCAACGTAAGGCAGAATGAGGTATGTTTAATACTGTTGGTTTCAGATATAGAGGATGCTAACGACTGAATACAATTTGTTTTGTTGAGGCGAGCACTTGTCCTATAAAGTCGGGACATAAGGGAACGAGATTGCATAACAGATTAAAAACCCACAATGTTCTGCACCCCTATTGTGCTTCGTAAAATTGCAACTGTTGGGACAAAATGAGCAAACAATACCATTGGTGTCATTCTTAACCGAAAAACCCTAGACAAGTAGCAGAACAAACTAACCCAGAGGGTACGAGATGTAATGCATAAATGTATCATACATGTGACAATGTATATCAGTGTTGCGATCTTATGGGCTTTTGCACAAGCCATGTTGCCAATGTCATATTGCTACCTTTGTCAAGACAAAAAATAAAGAATTTAAAAAAATAAAGTTCATATAAATATTATATAATATTATAATTTTAAAGCTAATCTCCTGGGTCCAGGAACTCATAGTACTCTCCTATTTGGAGAAGTCATGTCCTTAGGCTACCTCCTAGCTCCAAATTAAAGAGGGGCGAGGAAGGAGCTCAGTGTTGATTAGCAACTGAAGCGGGGTTGAGATGCCTCAATGGGGTTAGTCTCCTCAAAAGCTGAGACCTAAGGGTAGTGTTGTTATTAAAAAATGGAAGTTAAAGTTGCTGTAACTGGGTGTGACTGTATGAAGCAAGGTTCTTTCATGTGCGACCCCAAAGGAGTGTCCAAAGGGAGGAGCTTAGAAGATGATAGAATGTGCCAGAGGTCAGGCAAGAGACGGGACCATTTCCCAGGACATTGGTTTCCCAATGTTGAGGCAGACAAAATGCAGGTGAGAAAGCCATTGTGTAGGTAAGGCAGGGAGGTAAACCAAGAAGCACAATGAGAGGGGGGAGGAGAAAACTCAAATTAGGGAAAATGAGAATTCACTTGGATGCGTCAGAAAAGCTGGGGAAAGGAATTTTTGCCTGGGATAATCGGAGCCGCCCACTGAGTTGCCAATTACCGGTAACTCATCCCCTAGGGAAAATGGGACTAGTAAGCTAAAACAGAGAATGTATTGCAGTATCATTCTGGAAAACTACTAATAAATGGCAAAAAGGAAACACTGTATGTATGAGAATACCACAGAGTAGTGTGGTGTAAGCATATAAATGTAAAACAAACCAAAAAGAAAAAATGGACAACTTAACAGAAATACCAGATTAAATGGATGCTGACGAGTCCATGCCCCAGTGTTCATGCACTGCAATATATGAATCCTCAAATAATAACTTAGACAAATAAAATATAATGTTCCAATACTGATGTCAAATTCAATGTGTGAGCCTGTGAGGGATCATTTAAACCGTGAATATGGTGAAAAAAAGGCCTGCAAGTTCTCCTCCCAAGACCGGAGGCCTGTGATCTCAGAGCGAAGTCTCTTTGATGTCTGTGACAATGGCAGCCAAGTCTGCACTGGAGATAGTGCGGATGTCAGTAGAGGGACATGATGCTTCCGTAGGAGCCCCAGTGGCGGTTAAAAAGGTTGGGGAGCGGGGAGCCATGTTTGAAAGCAACAACTTTACTGAGGCTCGATTCCCACAAAACCTTGAAAAGAGGTGTCATTGTTTGGGTTTTCCCATAATACTGGATACAGCCAAAAATAACAGATTAGATTTTAGAACCGCAGGAACAGTTTATATATTTCCTATAGCAAAGCAGAGATATTGAGGAAGTGCACTGTGACATAAACATGCACACAATTATTAGTATATGATGTTAATATACAAAGATAATTTCACCACGAAGTGTAGTCTTCTTTACAGAGTTAATTTCCAAATTCTACTTACAAAATAAAACCTTTACTCTACAAAGCAATCATTACATCCTTTTATTGGATTATTAGATTAAAACTACAGAATGGTTGTTGTATTCAGTCCAGAGTTTATACAGAGAAAATCCAAACACTTACCCATAAATCTCACTTAGTTTTAAGTACATTTTGCTTTTGCTGACTGGGTAGAAGTTATGACAAATTAAATTGCCTTACCGAATCAGATATTTTATCTCTATTACTTCTATATTTTGTAAGCTGGAAGAATCGCTAGGTCAGATAATATGAAAATGGAAGAAGTTCAAACATCAGCTACATTTTGAGTTCAACGGACTCATCATATAAGTGCAACACTTCCATATAAATACATTATATATATATATATATATATATATATATACAATGAACAATACACAAGATCCAGCGCACTCTCCTATCTACTAAACAGCAACTTCAATGTTGACAGATTTTCTTAGTTTTTCAAAGGTTTTTGTTTTTTTTAAAAAACACCTTATCTAGGCAAAAAATAATGGGGATTTAGTTACATTATATGATCATACATTGCATAAGCCTGCCACAACGTCAATGTACCCCATCTTTGGCAGGTCCTACTCTCACAGCCTAATGTCTGCTCTTATGAGATTAACCCACTTACTTGGGAAACAAATTCCATCTGAGGCTCTCTGCAGTACAAGGCTAAATAGGGACCTGAGATGAGGCACCTGTGACAGGGAGGGGTGCAAAACCAAGGAGTTGGCTAGACTCCCAAATATATATATATATGGAACATGGGGGGGTGGTTGCACTCACCTGAACATGCTTAAATGGGGTGCTGCTGGGGGCCATATTATACAATGAACAATACACAAGATCCAGCGCACTCTCCTATCTACTAAACAGCAACTTCAATGTTGACAGATTTTCTTAGTTTTTCAAAGGTTTTTGTTTTTTTTAAAAAACACCTTATCTAGGCAAAAAATAATGGGGATTTAGTTACATTATATGATCATACATTGCATAAGCCTGCCACAACGTCAATGTACCCCATCTTTGGCAGGTCCTACTCTCACAGCCTAATGTCTGCTCTTATGAGATTAACCCACTTACTTGGGAAACAAATTCCATCTGAGGCTCTCTGCAGTACAAGGCTAAATAGGGACCTGAGATGAGGCACCTGTGACAGGGAGGGGTGCAAAACCAAGGAGTTGGCTAGACTCCCAAATATATATATATATGGAACATGGGGGGGTGGTTGCACTCACCTGAACATGCTTAAATGGGGTGCTGCTGGGGGCCATATTATACAATGAACAATACACAAGATCCAGCGCACTCTCCTATCTACTAAACAGCAACTTCAATGTTGACAGATTTTCTTAGTTTTTCAAAGGTTTTTGTTTTTTTTAAAAAACACCTTATCTAGGCAAAAAATAATGGGGATTTAGTTACATTATATGATCATACATTGCATAAGCCTGCCACAACGTCAATGTACCCCATCTTTGGCAGGTCCTACTCTCACAGCCTAATGTCTGCTCTTATGAGATTAACCCACTTACTTGGGAAACAAATTCCATCTGAGGCTCTCTGCAGTACAAGGCTAAATAGGGACCTGAGATGAGGCACCTGTGACAGGGAGGGGTGCAAAACCAAGGAGTTGGCTAGACTCCCAAATATATATATATATGGAACATGGGGGGGTGGTTGCACTCACCTGAACATGCTTAAATGGGGTGCTGCTGGGGGCCATATTATACAATGAACAATACACAAGATCCAGCGCACTCTCCTATCTACTAAACAGCAACTTCAATGTTGACAGATTTTCTTAGTTTTTCAAAGGTTTTTGTTTTTTTTAAAAAACACCTTATCTAGGCAAAAAATAATGGGGATTTAGTTACATTATATGATCATACATTGCATAAGCCTGCCACAACGTCAATGTACCCCATCTTTGGCAGGTCCTACTCTCACAGCCTAATGTCTGCTCTTATGAGATTAACCCACTTACTTGGGAAACAAATTCCATCTGAGGCTCTCTGCAGTACAAGGCTAAATAGGGACCTGAGATGAGGCACCTGTGACAGGGAGGGGTGCAAAACCAAGGAGTTGGCTAGACTCCCAAATATATATATATATATGGAACATGGGGGGGTGGTTGCACTCACCTGAACATGCTTAAATGGGGTGCTGCTGGGGGCCATATTATACAATGAACAATACACAAGATCCAGCGCACTCTCCTATCTACTAAACAGCAACTTCAATGTTGACAGATTTTCTTAGTTTTTCAAAGGTTTTTGTTTTTTTTAAAAAACACCTTATCTAGGCAAAAAATAATGGGGATTTAGTTACATTATATGATCATACATTGCATAAGCCTGCCACAACGTCAATGTACCCCATCTTTGGCAGGTCCTACTCTCACAGCCTAATGTCTGCTCTTATGAGATTAACCCACTTACTTGGGAAACAAATTCCATCTGAGGCTCTCTGCAGTACAAGGCTAAATAGGGACCTGAGATGAGGCACCTGTGACAGGGAGGGGTGCAAAACCAAGGAGTTGGCTAGACTCCCAAATATATATATATATGGAACATGGGGGGGTGGTTGCACTCACCTGAACATGCTTAAATGGGGTGCTGCTGGGGGCCATATTATACAATGAACAATACACAAGATCCAGCGCACTCTCCTATCTACTAAACAGCAACTTCAATGTTGACAGATTTTCTTAGTTTTTCAAAGGTTTTTGTTTTTTTTAAAAAACACCTTATCTAGGCAAAAAATAATGGGGATTTAGTTACATTATATGATCATACATTGCATAAGCCTGCCACAACGTCAATGTACCCCATCTTTGGCAGGTCCTACTCTCACAGCCTAATGTCTGCTCTTATGAGATTAACCCACTTACTTGGGAAACAAATTCCATCTGAGGCTCTCTGCAGTACAAGGCTAAATAGGGACCTGAGATGAGGCACCTGTGACAGGGAGGGGTGCAAAACCAAGGAGTTGGCTAGACTCCCAAATATATATATATATGGAACATGGGGGGGTGGTTGCACTCACCTGAACATGCTTAAATGGGGTGCTGCTGGGGGCCATATTATACAATGAACAATACACAAGATCCAGCGCACTCTCCTATCTACTAAACAGCAACTTCAATGTTGACAGATTTTCTTAGTTTTTCAAAGGTTTTTGTTTTTTTTAAAAAACACCTTATCTAGGCAAAAAATAATGGGGATTTAGTTACATTATATGATCATACATTGCATAAGCCTGCCACAACGTCAATGTACCCCATCTTTGGCAGGTCCTACTCTCACAGCCTAATGTCTGCTCTTATGAGATTAACCCACTTACTTGGGAAACAAATTCCATCTGAGGCTCTCTGCAGTACAAGGCTAAATAGGGACCTGAGATGAGGCACCTGTGACAGGGAGGGGTGCAAAACCAAGGAGTTGGCTAGACTCCCAAATATATATATATATGGAACATGGGGGGGTGGTTGCACTCACCTGAACATGCTTAAATGGGGTGCTGCTGGGGGCCATATTATACAATGAACAATACACAAGATCCAGCGCACTCTCCTATCTACTAAACAGCAACTTCAATGTTGACAGATTTTCTTAGTTTTTCAAAGGTTTTTGTTTTTTTTAAAAAACACCTTATCTAGGCAAAAAATAATGGGGATTTAGTTACATTATATGATCATACATTGCATAAGCCTGCCACAACGTCAATGTACCCCATCTTTGGCAGGTCCTACTCTCACAGCCTAATGTCTGCTCTTATGAGATTAACCCACTTACTTGGGAAACAAATTCCATCTGAGGCTCTCTGCAGTACAAGGCTAAATAGGGACCTGAGATGAGGCACCTGTGACAGGGAGGGGTGCAAAACCAAGGAGTTGGCTAGACTCCCAAATATATATATATATGGAACATGGGGGGGTGGTTGCACTCACCTGAACATGCTTAAATGGGGTGCTGCTGGGGGCCATATTATACAATGAACAATACACAAGATCCAGCGCACTCTCCTATCTACTAAACAGCAACTTCAATGTTGACAGATTTTCTTAGTTTTTCAAAGGTTTTTGTTTTTTTTAAAAAACACCTTATCTAGGCAAAAAATAATGGGGATTTAGTTACATTATATGATCATACATTGCATAAGCCTGCCACAACGTCAATGTACCCCATCTTTGGCAGGTCCTACTCTCACAGCCTAATGTCTGCTCTTATGAGATTAACCCACTTACTTGGGAAACAAATTCCATCTGAGGCTCTCTGCAGTACAAGGCTAAATAGGGACCTGAGATGAGGCACCTGTGACAGGGAGGGGTGCAAAACCAAGGAGTTGGCTAGACTCCCAAATATATATATATATGGAACATGGGGGGGTGGTTGCACTCACCTGAACATGCTTAAATGGGGTGCTGCTGGGGGCCATATTATACAATGAACAATACACAAGATCCAGCGCACTCTCCTATCTACTAAACAGCAACTTCAATGTTGACAGATTTTCTTAGTTTTTCAAAGGTTTTTGTTTTTTTTAAAAAACACCTTATCTAGGCAAAAAATAATGGGGATTTAGTTACATTATATGATCATACATTGCATAAGCCTGCCACAACGTCAATGTACCCCATCTTTGGCAGGTCCTACTCTCACAGCCTAATGTCTGGTCCCTATTTAGCCTTGTACTGCAGAGAGCCTCAGATGGAATTTGTTTCCCAAGTAAGTGGGTTAATCTCATAAGAGCAGACATTAGGCTGTGAGAGTAGGACCTGCCAAAGATGGGGTACATTGACGTTGTGGCAGGCTTATGCAATGTATGATCATATAATGTAACTAAATCCCCATTATTTTTTGCCTAGATAAGGTGTTTTTTAAAAAAAACAAAAACCTTTGAAAAACTAAGAAAATCTGTCAACATTGAAGTTGCTGTTTAGTAGATAGGAGAGTGCGCTGGATCTTGTGTATTGTTCATTGTATAATATGGCCCCCAGCAGCACCCCATTTAAGCATGTTCAGGTGAGTGCAACCACCCCCCCATGTTCCATATATATATATATTTGGGAGTCTAGCCAACTCCTTGGTTTTGCACCCCTCCCTGTCACAGGTGCCTCATCTCAGGTCCCTATTTAGCCTTGTACTGCAGAGAGCCTCAGATGGAATTTGTTTCCCAAGTAAGTGGGTTAATCTCATAAGAGCAGACATTAGGCTGTGAGAGTAGGACCTGCCAAAGATGGGGTACATTGACGTTGTGGCAGGCTTATGCAATGTATGATCATATAATGTAACTAAATCCCCATTATTTTTTGCCTAGATAAGGTGTTTTTTAAAAAAAACAAAAACCTTTGAAAAACTAAGAAAATCTGTCAACATTGAAGTTGCTGTTTAGTAGATAGGAGAGTGCGCTGGATCTTGTGTATTGTTCATTGTATAATATGGCCCCCAGCAGCACCCCATTTAAGCATGTTCAGGTGAGTGCAACCACCCCCCCATGTTCCATATATATATATATTTGGGAGTCTAGCCAACTCCTTGGTTTTGCACCCCTCCCTGTCACAGGTGCCTCATCTCAGGTCCCTATTTAGCCTTGTACTGCAGAGAGCCTCAGATGGAATTTGTTTCCCAAGTAAGTGGGTTAATCTCATAAGAGCAGACATTAGGCTGTGAGAGTAGGACCTGCCAAAGATGGGGTACATTGACGTTGTGGCAGGCTTATGCAATGTATGATCATATAATGTAACTAAATCCCCATTATTTTTTGCCTAGATAAGGTGTTTTTTAAAAAAAAACAAAAACCTTTGAAAAACTAAGAAAATCTGTCAACATTGAAGTTGCTGTTTAGTAGATAGGAGAGTGCGCTGGATCTTGTGTATTGTTCATTGTATAATATGGCCCCCAGCAGCACCCCATTTAAGCATGTTCAGGTGAGTGCAACCACCCCCCCATGTTCCATATATATATATATTTGGGAGTCTAGCCAACTCCTTGGTTTTGCACCCCTCCCTGTCACAGGTGCCTCATCTCAGGTCCCTATTTAGCCTTGTACTGCAGAGAGCCTCAGATGGAATTTGTTTCCCAAGTAAGTGGGTTAATCTCATAAGAGCAGACATTAGGCTGTGAGAGTAGGACCTGCCAAAGATGGGGTACATTGACGTTGTGGCAGGCTTATGCAATGTATGATCATATAATGTAACTAAATCCCCATTATTTTTTGCCTAGATAAGGTGTTTTTTAAAAAAAACAAAAACCTTTGAAAAACTAAGAAAATCTGTCAACATTGAAGTTGCTGTTTAGTAGATAGGAGAGTGCGCTGGATCTTGTGTATTGTTCATTGTATAATATGGCCCCCAGCAGCACCCCATTTAAGCATGTTCAGGTGAGTGCAACCACCCCCCCATGTTCCATATATATATATATTTGGGAGTCTAGCCAACTCCTTGGTTTTGCACCCCTCCCTGTCACAGGTGCCTCATCTCAGGTCCCTATTTAGCCTTGTACTGCAGAGAGCCTCAGATGGAATTTGTTTCCCAAGTAAGTGGGTTAATCTCATAAGAGCAGACATTAGGCTGTGAGAGTAGGACCTGCCAAAGATGGGGTACATTGACGTTGTGGCAGGCTTATGCAATGTATGATCATATAATGTAACTAAATCCCCATTATTTTTTGCCTAGATAAGGTGTTTTTTAAAAAAAACAAAAACCTTTGAAAAACTAAGAAAATCTGTCAACATTGAAGTTGCTGTTTAGTAGATAGGAGAGTGCGCTGGATCTTGTGTATTGTTCATTGTATAATATGGCCCCCAGCAGCACCCCATTTAAGCATGTTCAGGTGAGTGCAACCACCCCCCCATGTTCCATATATATATATATTTGGGAGTCTAGCCAACTCCTTGGTTTTGCACCCCTCCCTGTCACAGGTGCCTCATCTCAGGTCCCTATTTAGCCTTGTACTGCAGAGAGCCTCAGATGGAATTTGTTTCCCAAGTAAGTGGGTTAATCTCATAAGAGCAGACATTAGGCTGTGAGAGTAGGACCTGCCAAAGATGGGGTACATTGACGTTGTGGCAGGCTTATGCAATGTATGATCATATAATGTAACTAAATCCCCATTATTTTTTGCCTAGATAAGGTGTTTTTTAAAAAAAACAAAAACCTTTGAAAAACTAAGAAAATCTGTCAACATTGAAGTTGCTGTTTAGTAGATAGGAGAGTGCGCTGGATCTTGTGTATTGTTCATTGTATAATATGGCCCCCAGCAGCACCCCATTTAAGCATGTTCAGGTGAGTGCAACCACCCCCCCATGTTCCATATATATATATATTTGGGAGTCTAGCCAACTCCTTGGTTTTGCACCCCTCCCTGTCACAGGTGCCTCATCTCAGGTCCCTATTTAGCCTTGTACTGCAGAGAGCCTCAGATGGAATTTGTTTCCCAAGTAAGTGGGTTAATCTCATAAGAGCAGACATTAGGCTGTGAGAGTAGGACCTGCCAAAGATGGGGTACATTGACGTTGTGGCAGGCTTATGCAATGTATGATCATATAATGTAACTAAATCCCCATTATTTTTTGCCTAGATAAGGTGTTTTTTAAAAAAAACAAAAACCTTTGAAAAACTAAGAAAATCTGTCAACATTGAAGTTGCTGTTTAGTAGATAGGAGAGTGCGCTGGATCTTGTGTATTGTTCATTGTATAATATGGCCCCCAGCAGCACCCCATTTAAGCATGTTCAGGTGAGTGCAACCACCCCCCCATGTTCCATATATATATATATTTGGGAGTCTAGCCAACTCCTTGGTTTTGCACCCCTCCCTGTCACAGGTGCCTCATCTCAGGTCCCTATTTAGCCTTGTACTGCAGAGAGCCTCAGATGGAATTTGTTTCCCAAGTAAGTGGGTTAATCTCATAAGAGCAGACATTAGGCTGTGAGAGTAGGACCTGCCAAAGATGGGGTACATTGACGTTGTGGCAGGCTTATGCAATGTATGATCATATAATGTAACTAAATCCCCATTATTTTTTGCCTAGATAAGGTGTTTTTTAAAAAAAACAAAAACCTTTGAAAAACTAAGAAAATCTGTCAACATTGAAGTTGCTGTTTAGTAGATAGGAGAGTGCGCTGGATCTTGTGTATTGTTCATTGTATAATATGGCCCCCAGCAGCACCCCATTTAAGCATGTTCAGGTGAGTGCAACCACCCCCCCATGTTCCATATATATATATATTTGGGAGTCTAGCCAACTCCTTGGTTTTGCACCCCTCCCTGTCACAGGTGCCTCATCTCAGGTCCCTATTTAGCCTTGTACTGCAGAGAGCCTCAGATGGAATTTGTTTCCCAAGTAAGTGGGTTAATCTCATAAGAGCAGACATTAGGCTGTGAGAGTAGGACCTGCCAAAGATGGGGTACATTGACGTTGTGGCAGGCTTATGCAATGTATGATCATATAATGTAACTAAATCCCCATTATTTTTTGCCTAGATAAGGTGTTTTTTAAAAAAAACAAAAACCTTTGAAAAACTAAGAAAATCTGTCAACATTGAAGTTGCTGTTTAGTAGATAGGAGAGTGCGCTGGATCTTGTGTATTGTTCATTGTATAATATGGCCCCCAGCAGCACCCCATTTAAGCATGTTCAGGTGAGTGCAACCACCCCCCCATGTTCCATATATATATATATTTGGGAGTCTAGCCAACTCCTTGGTTTTGCACCCCTCCCTGTCACAGGTGCCTCATCTCAGGTCCCTATTTAGCCTTGTACTGCAGAGAGCCTCAGATGGAATTTGTTTCCCAAGTAAGTGGGTTAATCTCATAAGAGCAGACATTAGGCTGTGAGAGTAGGACCTGCCAAAGATGGGGTACATTGACGTTGTGGCAGGCTTATGCAATGTATGATCATATAATGTAACTAAATCCCCATTATTTTTTGCCTAGATAAGGTGTTTTTTAAAAAAAACAAAAACCTTTGAAAAACTAAGAAAATCTGTCAACATTGAAGTTGCTGTTTAGTAGATAGGAGAGTGCGCTGGATCTTGTGTATTGTTCATTGTATAATATGGCCCCCAGCAGCACCCCATTTAAGCATGTTCAGGTGAGTGCAACCACCCCCCCATGTTCCATATATATATATATTTGGGAGTCTAGCCAACTCCTTGGTTTTGCACCCCTCCCTGTCACAGGTGCCTCATCTCAGGTCCCTATTTAGCCTTGTACTGCAGAGAGCCTCAGATGGAATTTGTTTCCCAAGTAAGTGGGTTAATCTCATAAGAGCAGACATTAGGCTGTGAGAGTAGGACCTGCCAAAGATGGGGTACATTGACGTTGTGGCAGGCTTATGCAATGTATGATCATATAATGTAACTAAATCCCCATTATTTTTTGCCTAGATAAGGTGTTTTTTAAAAAAAACAAAAACCTTTGAAAAACTAAGAAAATCTGTCAACATTGAAGTTGCTGTTTAGTAGATAGGAGAGTGCGCTGGATCTTGTGTATTGTTCATTGTATAATATGGCCCCCAGCAGCACCCCATTTAAGCATGTTCAGGTGAGTGCAACCACCCCCCCATGTTCCATATATATATATATTTGGGAGTCTAGCCAACTCCTTGGTTTTGCACCCCTCCCTGTCACAGGTGCCTCATCTCAGGTCCCTATTTAGCCTTGTACTGCAGAGAGCCTCAGATGGAATTTGTTTCCCAAGTAAGTGGGTTAATCTCATAAGAGCAGACATTAGGCTGTGAGAGTAGGACCTGCCAAAGATGGGGTACATTGACGTTGTGGCAGGCTTATGCAATGTATGATCATATAATGTAACTAAATCCCCATTATTTTTTGCCTAGATAAGGTGTTTTTTAAAAAAAACAAAAACCTTTGAAAAACTAAGAAAATCTGTCAACATTGAAGTTGCTGTTTAGTAGATAGGAGAGTGCGCTGGATCTTGTGTATTGTTCATTGTATAATATGGCCCCCAGCAGCACCCCATTTAAGCATGTTCAGGTGAGTGCAACCACCCCCCCATGTTCCATATATATATATATTTGGGAGTCTAGCCAACTCCTTGGTTTTGCACCCCTCCCTGTCACAGGTGCCTCATCTCAGGTCCCTATTTAGCCTTGTACTGCAGAGAGCCTCAGATGGAATTTGTTTCCCAAGTAAGTGGGTTAATCTCATAAGAGCAGACATTAGGCTGTGAGAGTAGGACCTGCCAAAGATGGGGTACATTGACGTTGTGGCAGGCTTATGCAATGTATGATCATATAATGTAACTAAATCCCCATTATTTTTTGCCTAGATAAGGTGTTTTTTAAAAAAAACAAAAACCTTTGAAAAACTAAGAAAATCTGTCAACATTGAAGTTGCTGTTTAGTAGATAGGAGAGTGCGCTGGATCTTGTGTATTGTTCATTGTATAATATGGCCCCCAGCAGCACCCCATTTAAGCATGTTCAGGTGAGTGCAACCACCCCCCCATGTTCCATATATATATATATATATATATATATATATAATATTTATATGAACTTTAAATAAATATATTTGAATTTTAAATATAAAAATATCATACATTGTGCCAGTAAAAAAAATCTAGTAATAATACTACTACTTTTATTAAAGGGACACTCTAAGCACTAAAATCATTAAATCATAATGTAGTGGTTTTGGTGCAAAGACTTTTGCTGACTCTGCAGCCTGACAGAGTACTATGAGTTCCTGGACCCAGGAGATTAGCTTTAAAATGCTTTCCAGATGGTACCAACTCCCCAGGTGCTGCACACTGTCTCCCTAAATTACCCAAATGTTTGCTGTCGGTGTGGTTAGGGCACTTGGTCTCTCCTACATCTATAGTAGGCTTGATTGCCCCATTTTGGAAGACTGTTCACTCAGCCTTACAGAAGCATAGTGATGATCCACCTCCTTTCTACCCAGCCACTATGTTGCTGCACCATGCTAAATTGCTAATATCAGTGTATAAGAAATTGGTTGTCAACTAGGGATGTGCATGGGAAAAATATTTGGTTCGGTTCGGCATTCCGAAATTCAGGACTTCGGAACTTCAGAAACTTCGGCACTTTGGGACTTGGGGTAACTGTAGGGTTAGGGGTAGGGTTGAGTTAGGAGCAAGGTTAGGGTTAGGAGTAGTGTTAGGGTAGGGTTAGGGGTAGGGTTGAGTTAGGAGAAGGGTAGGGTTAGGAGTAGGGTTATGGTATGGTTAGGGGTAAGGTTAGGGTTAGCATAGGGATAGGGTAGGGTTGAGGGTAGGAATAGGGTTACAGTTACCCTACTCCAACCACTAACCCAACCCCTAACCCTACCCCAACCACTAACCCTACCCCTAACAATACCCCAACCCTCTCCTGTTTTGCCACTTTTCAGAAATCCGAAGCACTTCAGCAATTCGGTTTGTACCATAAAGTACCTGCTGCAAAGTGTTTCAGATATTGGTTAACTTATTAGGTTTGTACTGAAGTTTTTTTTTTTTTTTTTTAAACGTTTGCCATTCCTTATCTTTACATTTGTTGTAACTTATGTGACAACATTCTTAAAAGGAATACAATAGGCATTACCCAAATGTTTGCTGTCGGTGTGGTCAGGGCACTTGGTCTCTCCTACATCTATAGTGGTCTTGATTGCCCAATTTTGGAAGACTGTTCACTCAGCCTTACAGAAGCATAGTGATGATCCACCTCCTTTCTGCCCAGCCACTATGTTGCTGCACCATGCTAAATTGCTAATATCAGTGTATAAGAAATTGTTTGTCAACAATGTCCTCATTACAACTAAGTCCATGGTCCCTGTCCTTTGGCTGAGCACTTCCCCTCAAATAGATCAGACATATGGAGGAGTTAACAGCCTCCCTATACAAATGATGCAAGTAGTTTGCTTGCTGGTGACCCTGGTCCGAATATATAAAATTGCAGTCGTCATTTTGTATGAAATTCTCTTCTGCTCCCTTCCCCTATTCCCACCCTCCCTCAGTGCTCTACCTCTTTTTTTTTTTTTTTTTTTTTTCACACTCTCTCTGCTTTTCTAAGTCTTTCTGTCATTCTTTACATTCCCCTCACTCTGTAGTCATGTCACTTATTGGTAGCTGCTCTTTTGGAAATCTCTTGTTCCTTGATACATCAAGGGGAAGTTGATGGCCAGGATTCTGGCAATTTCTTGGCCAAAATTAACCTTTACCCTCAATCCAATAGCTCATCAGGTAGATCAGGGGAAGCATACATAAAAAATGGTTGGGCTGGGGGTGGAGCCTAACCGCCGAGCTGGATAGACGTGCCGAGACACAGCTCCGGCTCACAAGCGACATTACTTGGGGTATATACCCCAATAATCGGAAGACACACCAGCAAGGCGGCAGAAAAACAAACTGGGAAACCCGGGGGCACATGCAGACACCCGACTTGAGACGAACTATGCCCGGGAACCCGACCAAGCAGATGAGGCCTACCCATGGTCAAACCGAGGAGAGGCGGCCACTCTCCATCCAGGTGAAGCCTGGGACAGACTCCTCAGCTAAGCCACTGCCTACTACCCTCCCCCTATGGACCGGTGGGGGTCATCCCAGTCCTGACTGGACATCTGGGGCAGCCAGCCAAGACCTCTCCTGCGACATGATTCAGAGAGGCGGGAAAGCAGCACTCCACGTGGCGCATGCAAAATGGCAACTGCCGGCATCCCACACAACCAGCACAGATTGCATGTAACACAAAGACAACCAGACTTATTGCAACGCCATCTTTACTAGCTTCTGGGACAAACTGAAGGAACGGCAAAAGATGTCCCATCCCAACTTGCCCTCACCACAGCTAACAGGGGAGCAGAACCGCAGGGGACGAGAGGTGAGAGGAAGACCCTCGGGTGCACAACTGCTGCACCAACCTCCTCATCCATACCCTGCCCCACCCGGGCTGCAGATCACAGGGCCGAGAGCCCAGAGGCATTACCCACACAGGGGGAAGCCTAAACCTCTCAAACGACGATCAACTGTCAGACCCCCTGTTACTCCCACAAATGGAGACTACTCTAACCCCAAGGATGACCGAGCAGGCGGCCGAGAGATGCTGGATTGCACAAAGGCCTGGGGCTGGAGGGACACCCTCCTGCGCACCTACACCGTGGAAGACTGCGGAGCTCCACTGGCAAACCCCTGCTGCCTCCTGAGAGAGGGCATCGGATGACGGAGACCCTCCCCAAGGCATCCTGACTGTGCTGTAACATGGACATATCCATGTACCTCGACCATGCTACGCCACTTACTAGATCCATGGACTATACCAAGCAGCAGGACACACATGAGGTCCCCAGAACACAGTGAATACTCTCATAATGATTTCTCTTATGCAAGCTAGTTTCCATCTAATTTAAAGTGGTCTAAAATGTTTAACCCATCATAACCCACTTGTGCAATAGGAATCCAGAGTCAGGCTGTACGCACACTTATACTTGCATGCACGCGGGACGACATACTGGCATAGTTAGACGCAACCCGCTCTACTAACCTAGAATGTGCCCTCACAAGTGAATTTCAGCAGTCTGCAAACCATGTCGCTTGCCTATCAAGCACACCCACGGTGTCAGGTCATAAGGGAACCCTTAACGCTAATTATAAGGGACCACACGGTGACAACACCAGATCAACCTGCCACCACACTCCTTAGCAGGTTAACACACCATAAGCAACTACGACTTGTTCCAGGCAACTACGGTTCAACGGGGAAGCACACCATCGGTGACCATAGCACACCTAGCCTACCACATCTTACTATGACAGAGCAGCAGCCTAGATAAGCATGCCACAAACACAGGTGGTTATGAAATCTTTTGTTCGATTTATGTACCACTATGAATCTCCTGACACTCCACCACTAGCTGAAGCACTCACTCACTCACTCACTTATTTCCTGCATAACGTTACTCCAGACATTAGTTATTGTTACTAACAATGTGCAGGACTGCTATATGAATATAACCCTACAGTATAAGCATGATTATATTATATAAAACTGTGCTTTTATTTCCTCTGCCATGACGTTGTATAACAGTTTTGTTTATATCGGTTTGTTGTGCTGTCGTGGCTCTACAGACCAAATTGTAAAACCTAGCACGAAAAAATTAAGAATTATAAAAAAAAAAAAAAAAAAAAAATGGTTGGGCTTCAGCAAATTGTGCTGATAATCTTCATTAAATACATTAAATACTCATATGGAATGTATTGGAATTCATTTGAAATTCCAAATAGATGATTTCTCATTAGACTGTTTACATTAGACTATATAGAAGAAAGGGCAGAAGTTCATTATTATGTTGAAATCACAATTTATTTAAGCGACATACATTACTTACTGAAGCTCCTAGGGACCAGCATTGTTCCTCTGTGTTCTCCGAATGCTGCCTTCAGTGTTTAATTGCACGCTCTGGTCAGCAAAGATCTAATATAGATTGATCACTACATATATTTTACTCTATACTCCACTGCATGCCCCCTTTCAGTTCCTCATTTAAAAAGACATGTATCACTTTAAGACGGCTGTCTGATTCAAAATATTTAGATGCTGCGCCCTGCAGGCTGAAAAAAGCAGGTAAATATGATATATATGTTTTTATATTTACCTGACTCTTCCTCCTTATCCTTTCCACACCCACTTCAGATGAGGGACACTCTAGTATGTTACAATTCACAGAAACATAACATTTGGGGTTAGCAGACTTTCGAGAAGTATGCTAGAATTGAGCAAACCAAAAAATAATTGAACAAACCTTGCATTGCTTCCCTGAAAGAAGCTGACTGGTTGGGTGTATAGAATGTTAACATTCTTTTTTGTCTGATATTTCTGATGATGGACATGTTCTGAGTTGTGAGATGTAGGGGTGAGTGGGGTTTAAGGAGAAAATATTAAGGGTATATGGTCAGAGGAAATAAAATGTAAGTACCAAGATATACAACATGTCAGCACACACATCTCACTCCACTAGCCTTTGTATCCAATGTTTCATCTTCTACCAAAATTTCAGTTCACATCTCCCCTACTACACGAGGGAAAGTGGATGATTTAGGCAGGCTAATATAATTTCTAAGTGACACCCAATAACTTTAGCTAGTCTATTGAGTATTCAGCTCTCGTAAATTGGCCTATATTTGCTCCATCTGCAATACAGCAGACATAAAAATAAGGTTTCCTGGGGGCGGAGGCGGGCCGCCATGCTGACCGGTCGCATGCAGGAGAGGATCCTGAGGAAATCAGCCTTATAAGATGACATTTGCGGCTCACACACTAATGCTGAGCCCAGAAGTCACAACTTGGACCAGAGGATGCTGGTGCAGCAGCGGACTCCGAGATTGGGAGTTTTTGGACCCTAAGAGGGCGATAAGAACTTTAGAGTGGTGGGGGTTATCCCTGTCCCCACTGGAGTATCCGAAGTGGCAGGGATGAAAAAGACCACAACTTACTCAGCAAGGTTGTGGGCTATCACCTGGGACTAGTGGAGTAGAATGGGCAGGGTCTGCGTTTAATCTGGGAAGCCATCACTATCACGCTTAGCCAAGCCAGGGGTCTGGGGTGGGCTGAGGGGCAAGTTCAGCTAGCATGTAAATATGGCCTTCGCATAATTACAAAAAAAAAAGAAAATAAAAAAAATGTGTGCTACCTACTGTGAGGGGCTCCAGTGGCTTTTACCAGTTGAAAAGCTCAGCTCATTTACCTTGCTTAAACTTCTGCTGACCCAATGCACATGATATGCCTTACTGCTTTCTCTCTATGAAATTAACTTCTATGCATTGATATACTGTACTCGATTTCTTATTAACACTATCCTTGATGTTTAAGCAGTGCTATAGCTTCCCCAGCACAATCCACTGTTTAGTCATTTCTACGTTTAACCATGGAAGCATAGCTTGCATATGTTACTCATATCTCTCCTTTATAATTTTTTTTTAAAAAAACGGTGCAATTAAAAGACCACTATAGTGCCCTGAGGGTGCCCCCACCCTCAGGGTCCCCCTCCCACCGGGCTTTAGGGGGTAGAAGGGGTTAAACTTACCTCTTTCTCCAGCGCCGGGCAAGGAACTCTCCTCTTCTCTTCCTCCTCGGCTGAATGCGCATGCGCGGCAGGAGCCGCGCGCGCATTCAGCCAGTCCATAGTAAAGCATTCACAATGCTTTCCTATGGACGCTGGCGTCTTCTCACTGTGAAAATCACGGTGAGAAGCGCGGAAGCGCCTCTAGCGGCTGTCAATGAGCCACTAGAGGCTGGATTAACCCTATTATAAACATAGCAGTTTCTCTGAAACTGCTATGTTTATAGAAAAAAAGTTTAATCCTAGCTGGACCTGGCACCCAGACCACTTCATTAAGCTGAAGTGGTCTGGGTGCCTATAGTGGTACTTTAACTCCAGGCAACTCATATTGCTAAAGAATTCATGTCTTGTCATATGTCACCTTATGGAATGTCTACACATGCATGCTTGTTAAACTATGCACTACAAAAATAACGAGAGAAAAAAAAAAAAAGGTTTCCTTGAAAATAAATCAAAATCATGTCCACGTGCTTGGTTACCAAAAACTGACATATAGGGCTCCTTAAAAACATCTTCCAATCCACGCCTTGTAGCAAATAATATAATGGAGAAATGATAATGGTTTCAGAAAGAGACTTACACTCAGTGCAAAAGGTGCCCTGTTTGATATGTATCTAGATGTCCAGGTGTGATTCCATTCAGAAGACTATTTTATATATATATATATATATATATATATATATATATATATATATATATATATATATATATATATATATATTAACAAATAAAACATGATGTGATAGTCAGAAGACGTCTTTCTCTGCACAAGCTAGCAGCATCATTTTGTACTGAAATAGACATTTAGTAACTTTTTGGTATATTAAACTTTGCTATATGCATGCTTCTCTTTTTCTATTTTCTTAAACATTACGACTTACGAAAAGCCTAATTCCCATGAGTCAGGAAGCAAGGTATGATTTATCAATAAGGTCCAACTCAGACACTCTTACAGACATTCCATTTTTCTTTTTATGGGACCTGGCGACTTTCCTGACAAGTCACAACTGATGCCTCAGTTACATTAGTTTTATAGCAATATATAATAACTGCTTGGCAGCTGCTTGGGATCCTAGACGTCAGTTCAATTAGAATATTTCACAACACATCCTCCTTGTTTAAGGTCCATGTCTGTCGTCACTGCAGCAGAAAGGGGTTTACGTGTGGGAGGATCAAGGTGTCCATTTAACAAATTAAAGTTCTGTGGTAACTGGGTTCCCATAGGTGCTACAAAAGCAGCTCTCACTGACCATCATAGTTAGTGAGAGAAGATAAGCACTTTGGGTGTCATGACCTCCATCCATTATGTTTTATATTAAAATCGCACTGTCACGCTGAACTTACCTTTTTCCTATTGTTTCCTCTTGTCTGCCGCATAATCTATAAACCCAAACTGCTTAATTAAGCTAAAGTTGTTTTGGTTACTATAGTGTCCCTTTTAGTCAGCTCCATTTCCTGTGTCGGAGAAAATTTTCCTACATTGCTCTCCCTGCTCCATGATCTTGCGAAATTTCCTTTGCCTTTCTCGAACTTCCTGTCATTTGTACTAGGATACCAGCGAATTGATCAAATTTCGTCATTCAATCAAATTTGGGCATTATTTTGGGTTTCGGAATTTCGTTCGGAGAATGAAATTCTGATCGGATCCTTGCCGCAGCTGCATCCTGCAGCCGTTTAGTAGATAGCCCCCCTCAATCCAACAAGGATTAGAGAGCTATCTACTAAAAAGCTGAGAAACCAAAATTGGTATTTCAGCCAACTTTATTCATACAAAACATTACTTAGCATTAGTAAATATGGGAGTTTAAATTCTCCCTTCTGCTCATACTCACTGTGCCATGAGTAGGGGCATGTCTACTAAACAATGAACAGCCAGTGTTCCTCCCCCCTCTTATCACTTAGGGCCCCAACCCGCAGATAGGGTGGGGGCTAGAGGGGGAAACTATGTTCTCCTTTGTTAATTATTTAAATAGGTGATCCACCATGGGAGCATCTTTATTGTATTTGGGGAGGTCTTTTTTTTTTTTTTTTTTATAACAATAAGCAGCTACTGGCTGCTCACTGTTTAGTATGCATGTCTCTACTCGCAGCAATGCAAGTAGGAGCAGAATGGAGATTTTAACCTCCCTAATGGTTATATGGCAAGTTCCCTCCATATAATTAGTGAATGAATGAAGACTGAATTGCAATCCACTCTTCATTTGTTCTTTGTCATTTCTATAAATTCATTCGTCTTTTTGACAAATGAACGAATAGCCGAAATTCCTGTCCGAATAGCAAATGCCCATGTCTACATCTGTCGGGAGATGGGTTAAAAAAGCAGATATGGCAATGCTGCTTTCATATAAAAAAATGAGTGCAGCCTGTTCTGTCTCTCTACCATTACTACATGAGAAGTTAACTGTTATCAATAGGTGCACAGTTGAGCACCTTTCCTGCACTCCTGAAATTGGGTTTAACATAAAAACAAAAACGGCATAATTCTGATTTCAGAGGGTGAGCAGAATTCGGAATTCCTTTCTCCCTCTGATAATTACACTGATGTCAAAAGCATAGGGGATGCAGAACATAGCCCAAGAGAAAATGGTTCTGCTGTTCATGGGTGGAGGCATGCGCAGTTATAACTGGTAGACAGGCAAAACAACACTTTAGGTTGGCTAAGCGAACTACCAATGATAGCCTTGGTTTTGTATGCTAAATACTACATAACTCTCAGCTAGTATTGAGGCTGGTTGCGTTGAATGTCCACAAACATATGCAGTGCCAATCTTAGTCACTGTTTGTGGACTACATATTCATCTGTTTGTGGACTACATATTCATCTGTTATGCTGCTATCCTGAATATTTGATGGGACATGGAAAAAGACAAAAAGAACAGTGGATAAGCACTGAATAACCAAACAAATAGGGGAAGCACACCTGAAAAAAAGAGGGTCTACCTCAGAAAACCTGAAAAGCAAAATGATAAAAGGTATAAATAGTAGTACTTACCACCAATAAAATTAAAACAAGTAGTTAAAATAAATTAGATAATGACATAAATATTCTATATAAATAATAAATAGTAATTCAGAGTCTATAATAAAGTTATAAAATAGAAGGAGATATAAAATACCACTCAAGAACGAAAACAAGGCACAGCGAAAGTTCCAAATTAAAGAGTAATTTCTTATTGGAGAAATCATGATAAGAATCCATGTAAACCTATACAAAAACCCAAAATAGAATATCCAATGGTGTAGTATGTTAGGGCAAGTGCAGCTTGCACAACATATAATCCTTATAATTGCTAACTCACATTTGTTAGAGTTAAAACCAGCTCTCGTGTAGATTGCATTCAGCAGTTTTCATCCCTACTTATAGGATATCTTTCATGCAGATTTCAGCAGCAGATCACTGTGTGGTAAAAAGCATTGTGGATTGAATTTCCTGTGTTTTTAACAACAAAGGATTATTGGCTATTTTATTATATTCAGTATTGCCACATACATTTGTTATTTTGATTATTTTTTATCATCTGTATTACCTGGCATCCTAGGTGGTACAATTCCTAGGTGGGAATTGTACCACCTGCATTCACAGAGCAGTTTGCCTGCTCTACAAATTGTGAGTAAGTCTCCTTTTATTCCTCTGTTTTTAAATACACTGACAGCACTATTGTTTTGCTTTTAATTTTTTGGGTTCTATGGTCATCACTCTGCTGCTTATGTAGACTCTGAATTACTATTTATTATTTACATAGAATATTTATGTCCTTATCTAATTTATTTTTTAACTATTTGTTTTAGTTTTATTTGTGGTAAATACTTCTATTCATGCTAGTTAATGCAACCTGTTTTACTTATTTTTTTTGTCTTTTATCATTCGCTGGGACATAGTTTATCATAATTACATTTACAAGGCATCATTGCTAGGGACCACATTTCCCTGGATGTTTGGGGACTGATTCCTGTGAGTGTTAAAAGGATTGTGCTTGGAAAGCAGAAGATTATTTATTTATAGAAAATTTTACCAGGAAGGATACATTGAGATTTCTCTAGTTTTCAAGTATGTCCTGGGCCCACAAACATTGGCATATATACAGTAGAGTACACACAATCCATGGGGCCCCAGTGCAAAACTGCTCCGTGACCCCCCTCCCCCACTTCACCCTCCCTTTTCCCCCCACTTTTCCCCCCACTCCACCCCCTGACAGACACACACATACATGCATACATACATGCATACATACATAGACAGACACACACACACAGACACATACAGACAGATACATATACACACAAGGCACACATACAAACAGACAAGGACAAATACATACAGACACACAGAGACAGACACACACATACAGAAAGACACATAGACACATACATACAGACACACATACATACAAAGACACATACATACAGACAGGCACACATACATACATATATACAGAAACAGACAGACAGATCCCTGATGCAGAGCTACCACACCTCGTAAGGAGGCTACTAACAGCGATACTACCAGCTAAACATGCCAAAACGGTGACACCCGTCGACATGTTCAGAATCCCGAAACAATCCAGGGCACCAACATCGGCACCACGAGACCTGATTGTCCGCTTTCAATCGGAACAGGACAGGATGGCAGTCCTGGGAGCTCTAAAGGGAAAGACCCCCTACAACTTTGAGGAATCACTACTCACCTTTTTCAGGGATTTATCAGGTAGCACCCTGGCATGGCGCAGATCCCTACAGCCTCTCACACAACTATTGCGTGAAAGAAATATACCGTATAGATGGAGGGGTTCCCGCACACTGGCAGTCCTTCAAGGGGCCACAGCTCACCCAGTTCAAGACCTCGAAGGGGTAACAGCCATTCTAGAGACTCTGGGTCTCCCTCAGGACGCCCTCACCGGCAGAGGGACAGGGTCGACTACCGCAACGCACGTCTGGGATCCAGCTGGCTCGGTTCCGTTTATACCGCGGAGCTCCTCGACAGAAGCCTACAAAGCCGCTACTACCTGAACTCCGCCCGCTGGACTCTAGAGACAGCCAGGCACCAAGCCTGCCACCCTGCTGGCACTAGATAGACACTGTCTTGTTTTCAGCTTGGACACTACCTTTTGCAAAGCCGCTATGTGCTATCCAGAGTGTCCCCATGTTGCGTTAGCCCTTTCTTTAATAATGTGCAGACTGTGCTCCCTTTTAGTTTCAATTTTCAAGTAGGTCTGCCTGCATTGAGTTTACTTTATTTTATCCCTTAACGTTAAAACGACCACCTAGCAACCTTGGGGGGATGCCGCTCCACTTGGGGGCAAAGGTCGAGGATGGACTCTCGGGCCAAAAATAACTCCCCATTTTTGTTATTATTTTTATTTTCATTTATAGTGGCGCCTACCCTTCCCGAACGATGTCAATCTGGCGGGAATCCTAGCGCCCACATACGCAACTACCTACGTCACCGCCGGCGCTTGAGCGCCCTAAGAGACACTTCCACGCTCCTGCAGCAATTTCATATTGTAATATGTTCTTAAGTTGACGTTATAAGTTTTTCTGTTCCATTCTGTTCCATTCACCAGCATACCTCCAGCTGAGAACACACCTCACATCACACTGAGGCATCTCCGCGATAATTCTCACTGGCAGCATTAAGCCGCCTCACCCACACACTCTTCCCCAGAACACATCACCAGGCGCAAACACCTCGCCTACAACCCAGCACGTTAACTGTGCTGTAGCCTAGTATACGCCACAGGCGAGCCTCATGAATCACACCCTATACGATAACGATACATAGCTTAAAACACGACGACATTTGGTTAGTCCGAGTTGTATGTTCTCACTTCACCACAACGTTGGTTTTACTGAGTTTCTATCTCTGCCTAACACTTAACAAGTTGCTTACCCAGTGGGTTCTCATCGAAATTAAAATAACGAGCACAGTGAAACGAAAATGCAACACAAGCCCCAGCATAACATACAGCTTAAACCTGTAGACACAAACTGAAGGGTTTATCTTTATCTTGCTAATACCTAGTCGTTCTTAATGAGAAATGTGCAGTTTCCTCAGGATATATAGAGTTGTAACTTTACGTCTATGCGGGTTTCACAAACTGTAGCAGCATGCTAATATTACACCAATAGCTATGAGAGTATTACCTTTTCTAATCGGTAAATAGTGTGTTCTTGCTAAATGTTATGTGATACGTTAGCACTAGACGTTTCTGATTCCATTATGTATTTATATATTCAAAGTAATGCACTACTTAAAAAACGCACCCAACCCATAATTCAATATGTGCCACTTATTGTGGACTTCATCCTATAACAAATATCATAGCAACTAGAAAAGTGTACCTAACCTGAAGCAACCGTACTAAACCTATTCTTAAGCGTTTGACAAATCATCTACTAACAAAAAAAAAAAATGTGCAGATTTCACAATGCTACTTCACTGTATCACCCTGTAACGAAGATTGCCTGTTTATGCTGTTGTGGCATACTTGAGCAGCCTGTATTTTACGTATGCACTACAAAAATAAAGAATTAAAAAAAAAAAGAAACAGACAGACAGACACACACACACTCAAAAGACACACATACATACATAAAAACAGACAGGCACACAGACAAACAGACACAGAGAAATAGATACAGACAGACAGCCACACACACACACAAACAGACATACACACATACAAAGACACATACAAACACACATACACAAAATGTTTAAGTCACTCTCCTGTTTCCTACCTTTTAGGTGCAGGAGGGTGACTTTCCCTGGGGTCCAGTGATGGCTTAGGTTGATGGGAGTGGGAGTTCTCACTCTGACTCCCTCTCCTTCCTCCTGCGCGGGCTCTCAGTGATAGCTGGGGGGAGTGACCGGGAGTCACTTCCTCCCAGCGTGTGATGATCTCATCACAGGGAGCTCGGTCGCGCTGTTAAAGAGCCGCAGCGCTGACCGGGCCCCCTGACAATCCATACCCATCGGGTGGCCCTGACAGCATGGGCCACCCAAAGGACCCTTTGGACGGCAGCCCCAGCGGTTTGCCGCGTGGGCCAGGGCAGGAAATGATGGCGGGCACCCAGTCGCAGCTGCAACCCCTGCGACCGCAGTATGTACGTCACTGTGTGTATATATATATATATATATATATATATATATATATAAATTTCTTGGCTGGGATCATATCACAGTAAGGTGTGTGACATGTGGACATATGATCCCAGCCAAGAAATTTAACCATCCACACACGAATAAGATTTCTGACATAAAACACACCATTACTTGCAAGACCCAGTTCGTTGTATATAAACTAGTATGTCCATGTGGCCTCCATTATGTGGGCAAAACGGAGACACAGTTATGCGAAAGGATCAGAGGACATTGTTCGAGTATTAGATTAGCCTATAGGGATGGACTATCAGATAAACCGGTTGCACGGCACTTTCTTGACAAAAAACACCCATTGGCATCATTGAAATTTGTGTGCATAGACCACATCCCTCGCCCCCCGTAGAGGTGGGGATAGAGGAAAGATGCTTCTCCAAAAAGAGACTTTTTGGATCCACCAATTGAACACGGTGGCTCCTATGGGGTTAAATGAAAGTAACGCATATCATTTTTTTGTATGAAGGTTAACAGCTAGCCAGTAGTATTAATTTTTAATAGAAAGTAACAGTTTTTGTCATTATATGCAATTTTATGTTGGAGCTATTATATCGGGCTTTTAGATTGTATACAGCCGTTTAATGTTTTAAGCTACTTTATGTGTTGTTTTTTGCACTTTACTGATATCACCAGCACGGTTGCAGTTATTACTAGCACTTTGAATACATCACCAGCACTTTATTGAGACTAGTAGCACCTTATCACTTTGTACATTACTCATCTAGAGTATAGCATAGCTTCACGTTATCACTGTACCCTTAGGGGGTTCATTTGCATGTTACTTGGGCATTGGGATATAATTATGCCTATACTATGTTTTATGATAAGCACAAGTATTTATCAGCATATTTCACTTGTCTATAGTAATAGACCGTTTTCATATCAAGCACTTTAAGCAATTTCCTATACTTATACACCTGTAGGCTCTTTCGTCCTATTGATCACAGCACTGTTTTTTACGAACGGGCTGTTTGTTTACATGGTTTCCAGGGTGACGGGTAATCCGACACGTAGGCACGTAATTGAGAGGGCGTGACGCACATGGATGCACGCGCATACCCGGAAGAGCACGGGGTGCCGGCGGGAACGCACGGGAACACACCTGAGTGAGTAAGTTAATTGAATTCTTTGGTATTTATTGTTCACTGATGCACAGTACTGTATTGTCTTGCTGTCCTATTTTTGACCCTGAGGAAGGTCCCGAACGGGGACCGAAACGTTGGTCGTTTTTAATGATATTTGAATAAACTTTTTTGTTTTAAAAGTTCGGAGAGCAGCCTTCCCGTTTGTTTGTTTTTACATATCTTGGAGCTCTGGTGGTGCGCCCGGCATTGGACTGTCTTTCAAGCGTGAGTGCAGGGGATATATCTATTTTTATTTATATATATATATATATATATATATATATATATACATACACACACACATATATAAATTTAAAGGATCACTATAGGGTCATGAAAACAAACATGTATTCCTGACCCTATAGTGTTAAAACCACCATCTAGCCCCCCTGGGCCCCTCATGCCTCCATAAATATAGCAAAATCTTACTGTATTCAAGCCAGAAGATGTAACTCTGCATGCTGTTTGCCTCAAAAAAAAAAAAACAAGCAGTCTGCTAACATCATCAGAAGTGGTAGCCTGATCCAATCACAATGCTTCCCCATAGGATTGGCTGAGACTGACAAAGAGGCAGATCACGGGCAGAGCCAGCATGATTCAAACACAGCCCTGGCCAATCAGCATCTCCACATAAAGATGAATTGAATCAATGAATTTCTATGAGGAAAGTTCAGTGTCTGCACGCAGAGGGAGGAGATACTGAATGTTTGGATGCATTTTAGGCAGCCATGACCCAGGAAGGACCTCTAACAGCCATCTGAGGAGTGGCCAGTGAAGTTATCACTAGGCTGTAATGAAAACACTTCATTTTCTCTGAAAAGAGTGTTTACAGCAAAACGCCTGACTGTAATGATTCTACTCACCAGAACAAATTCAATAAGCTGTAGTTGTTCTGGTGACTATAGTAATAAATATATTCAACCATGACAGGTGGATTATGTGCTGAGGATTAAAGCAACTGTCATTGTAACGGCACCCCGGGCATAAAAGGGGTTAAAAGCTGTTTAGTAGATCTTCCCCTTCCAGAGAAACAGGCACAGCTACTGCAGAACCCCAAACTCTCGAACAGGATACAAAGTAGCACTCCAAACTCCCGAACTGGAACCTCACGAATAGCTGCTAGCAGCTGAACAGGAAAAGCACCCAAGCGGCTTACACTCCTGGCAATCAGTCTCTAACAGCATACAGTAAATCCCCCAAGAACGAGACAAGGCTCAGTTTTGAGGGTCAAGCAGAAACAGACAGAGCTGTGGGTTTATTGTTCTTATATACACATTAGTACCACCCACAGGGTTTTGGAAAAAAAACAATAAACACGTACAATACACTCAGACACTCCCACACAAAATCCTTCCCTCTGCCTGTGATACAATTACCTTACACAATGGGTAATGTAATTATCACAGACAGAGAAATACAGTTTTTACAGCATATTCATGACTTCTAAAATATACATCGCATTCACATCAAAATTTTATATTCACAATCAATCCATTCAGGGGAACAACATATCAAAAAATGGCATGAATCAGACCAGGGGTTCAGAAGTTAGTAAAGTATATTTTGGGGCCTGGCTGGCAGCATGGCTATCTGGCCCAAACCGGTTTTACAGAGCCCTCTATCCTGGAGACAATGGGGAAAATAATCAAATTATATCCAGGGATAGAGGCAGACTCCATTGAGCACATGTTACCACAAAAGGATACAAAAATACATAACTCCTATCATACTGAATTGAAAGGGCCCAATCTCCCAGGGCCATAGTCCAATGCAATGTGGCGAGATTGCTCTCGTCACAGTCATGCACAATGGGCATGATTTTGACAGCATTGCAAGGGTTAATCTGAGGTGCCTGTGTTTTTGGTTTGGCACCCTGAATTCTCTCTCTTTTTTAAAAAATGTTTGTTTAGCATTTTATTTGTTCTGCCACTGCTGGGGCCCGATTGATTTAACACCTTCACAGAGAACCCCTACTGTGCCTGCAGAATCAAGTGCTTTGGATCAAAGAGCACATCAGCGATCTAAATAAACCAGGTATCCTAAACTGTTGATGGGGTTGGCTTTGTAGAAAACAGAAAGAAAGACTGAGAAATCTAACTAAATGCCAGCCAAGACCCAACTGAACTAGTTTTGGACATTATTTGATCCACTTAATTATATTGACAGATGCCACGTCCCATTTATATTATCAGGAAACTTTGTTATGTATTCTGTATCATGTAGGATTTGATAATAAGTATGATGGCACTACCATAAGGTATGTGCACTTAAAGGCATATGACATAATACAGCTGTATTACATATATATTGCATATGACATAATACGTCTGTAACTGTAAAAGAAGAGAGTGGACGGAGCTGTCACAAAAGTCATCAGGAGTTGTCAACTTTTCAACTTTCTACTTAGCCAATTACTTCATTGTTCTGTGGCAATGTATGTCTGGATTCTTTAATAAAAAATATTAGAAATTGCAACTGTATCTGAGTAGTATGTGCATTACTATTTCAAAAGTTCAGTAGAGGGAGATGTATCAAGTTAAAACCAAGAGCTATTCTGGGATACATCTCCAAATAAGGACCAACCACCATGGAAACAAATAGAATGTTTCCCGACATATAGCACTTTGCCTTGATAAATCTCCCTCCTTGATAAGCATCCACCAGTTTTATTAATACCCTAACACATTATAAAAATCTTAAAGCAGACTAAAATCATTTTGATTGTATTTTTTGCATTGTATTTCTATTATTGTATCGGCTAATTACCTTGTAACTTCATCAGGTTTTTGCCCCTTTCATCTGTGGCCCTTAGGCTCCACCAACAATCAACTGATGTCATATAGGGACATCTACCTTGCCCATTGAACAGTCCAAGTGATTGGATCGCATAAACATGGTCAAGAAGTTCAAATCAGGCTTGTTCACTTGCAGGTGGTACTGGTGCCGTTGTCCATTCAGTCTTCTGTAAAGTAGGTTGAGAGGCCCATTAGCACTCATTCCAAGTGGGTAGTATACATAAAATATACATTGAGTAATATACATAACGTACTAGAGAATGAAATAGCACAGGTTAAATAGCAGCTAGGTTATCAACTTGAACAAAATATCTATTAAACATGTATGACACAGTGGCCATTGGAGTAATACTAAAAAAACCTCCAGTTATTGAAAAATGCGTAGGGGTTTGGGATAGTGCGCAAGTAACTCTTTTCTTCGTTTTTTATTGTATGTATTGGGGTTGCTGTGTACTATAGTCACTACTACCAACCAGTAGTAGTGGGAGTTTGAGCTCAGGGCTTAAATTTATGTGTTTGTATTTTTTTACATAGAATGTGATGGCAGATAAGAACCTTTTGGCCCATCTAGTCTGCCCTATTTTCTAAATACCTTCATTATTCCCTGGCCTTATCTTACAGTTAGGATAGCCTTATGCCTATCCCACGCATGCTTAACCTCCCTCACTGTGTTACCCTCTACCACTTCAACTGGAAGGCTATTCCATGTGTCCACTACCCTCTCAGTAAAGTAATACTTCCTAACACACTTTCCAAGCCAGCAAAACCTATCCTAGCCAGCCGAAAATCTACCACAAACACCGGAACTTTAAGCAGACAAACCCCAGAAGCCAGCTGAGGTGCCTCGAGCCTGCCGCCCGTGGGTGCACGAAGTGACCATCGGGAGTGAGGCCTAGCAGTATCGCCGGACGGGTGAGGCGGCCGATCCCCCGATCTGTGCGACCTAGTGCCCTCCCAAGTGAGTTACACAGCCCTGTCCCCCCCCCCTCTGGACCGGTGGGGGAGATCCCGGTCCACCCCAGCTTGTAACTGGCACCTCGTGAAGGCCATCTCACAGCCTTAACCAACCGAGACTCTGCCCCAGCAGCCACACACAAGATGGCGGCCCGACTTACCCTGCAAGACAACCATTCCCAGCATCCCGAGCCTAAACCACTGAGCCCAGCACAGATCACTCACAGGAGGCTGGATGAAATTTTTAACCGCTTCTGGGCCGAGCTGGAGGCACGCCAATCAGCGGCTGAGAGCACCGTGAGAGCACAACGTCCCAGACACCCTCCGCAGAAGCGGTGGAGCGGGCCTCACACAAACCGACCGACCGCCAAGAGCCTCTCGGATTCCCCGGAGGCCGCAACCAATGGCCGTCCCACACGCCTTCCTAGGCCGAAGACCACCCGGAGCAAAACTCCGAGACACCGACCACAACGCCGAAGGCTTGGCCGCTGCGGGCAGCGGCAGAACACCCAAGCTACTATCGGCGCCCAAAGAAGGGAAGACCCGGCCTCGTTGAGACACCGAGTCAGTGGAAAGCAGGTGCAGGCCTTCACAACGACCTGGGGCTGGCTGATGGCCATCAAACACCGGCATCCCGCTACCCCCCTGTGGACTCACCCGGATGAGGGTATCACCTTACCTAGCAAGGGCATCGGCTGATCATGGACTCTCAGCCCCAAGGGCACTAAACGGTTAGACCGGCAGAGATCAAACCGTCCTACCGAGCGTGTAACTTACTGTATGGACTTAACCCTATGCTCTTATATCTAGATTGTATTACCAGTTTTAAGACCGTGCCTGCTTACGACCCTTATGCATGTTATTTTACGCACTTGCAGCACCGGGCATGGCTTGCATATTCCAGCCATACTAACTGGCTTTACATAGCTACCCCTTTTGCACCACATAAGTTTGAATGCTGTTATAATGTTGGCTAGGCCTTGCACCACGGATATAAGCGGGGTATGTACTGGTACGTTATTTTATTGTCTTATTACGCTCGCATATACTGCCCTTGATACATAGCCTGTTAATGACCAACACGTTAAACCCACGAACACGCCATGTTGACCACAGAATAGCCTTAACTTCCCAGCCGCCCTACCTGGGCTAGGCTGAAAAGCCACTGAAACTACTATAAATAAGCTGATCTTGTTAATAATCGTCTAGTTTGTTCACATGGTACCACATGAGACAGCCCTGCATAGAAGACGTTATACTGTGTCACTGTTCAGCTTGTGTATTTTGCCTTTACTCAACTCTGTTACCTTAGCATAGTCCTAGCATGTGTTTAAATATTCTGCAACTGATTAACCGTCTGACACAACCTTACTACTATAAACATAAAATGAGGCTAGCACCATCTAGAGATGATTTAACTTGCATTGTATTACTCCCGACTTGTTTGAAACTTTATTGTCTCCCTTCTTACATTCTGTATCCACATACCTTTATGCCTCAATAAAAAAGAGATTTACAAAAAAAAAAAAAAAAGTAATACTTCCTGATATTATTTTTAAACCTTTGTCCCTCTAATTTAAGACTATGTCCTCTTGCAGTGGTAGTTTTTCTTCTTTTAAATATAGTCTCCTCCTTTACTGTGTTGATTCCCTTTATTTATTTAAATGTTTCTATCATATCCCCCTGTCTCGTCTTTCCTCCAAGCTATACATGTTAAGATCCTTTAACCTTTCCTTGTAAGTTTAGTAGCCCTTCTCTGAACTCTTTCCAAGGTATCAATATCCTTCTGAAGATATGATCTCCAATACTGCAAACAACACTACAAGTGTTCTGTACAATGGCATGATTTTGTATTACACAGCCATGTTACGTTGCTGTCTCCCATCTCATGTGATCCCTATTAAAGGTTAATAAGTGTGTAGGGGTTTGAAAAAAATACCCCTTTCTGTCTTATTAGAGATTTTACCTTAAAGCTGGAAACAGCTAAGAGGTTTTACCTTGACGTAGCAGGTGAGCTTGCACTTAAATGACCATTGGACGGATACTAGAAAATCTCCAATTTAAATGTGTATAGGGATTTGGTTTATCAGATCTTCAATCACCCAAGTATTGACAGAGCGGATGAGAATTTGAAAATAAATTTTAGATTTCTCAGCATTGACATGGATAATCAAGATAATTTCACATTCCATCTATTGTGGTTTTAAAAAAAAAAAAGTGCAATTATTTTGTATTACCGAGATCCATCATAAAAAGTCATTGACAGAACGATGGGATAATGTAGCATAAATCATAAACATTGCTCTGCTTGGCTACATCTGCATAATTTTCTTCAGTTTTTCAGCCTTTAAAAATATATACATTTTCCCTCAGACCATGCATGGACTTCAGAAGAAGGTAACAAGCCTAGAAAGAGTATCAGGTAATGGCTTGGGGGAGATGAACCAGCAATATGGAATACTGAGGAAAAACTGTGGAAATTGTGAGATGCTCTTGGAGAGAGGACAGCACTAATGAAATATAAAATGGGAGAAATATTAGAGAACTGCACTGGGCAAATGAGAGAAAATATTTTTGCACAAAATTTGTGGGAAACAGAAAATTTCACATCAAAAGGAGGGTGCCAGGTGATGGCAATTAGGTAAGACAGAGGACTTTGGAATGAACAGGGGAGGTAGAGAGGGGGCATCAAGGGTACTGGTAGCTAGTAGATGTAGTAAAATATGATCAGTGATAGATGATAGTTTCTTGTTGTTGTATTAAGTGTGGGAGGAGTTTTGTGAAGGCATGGCTTCAAGTAGCACTCTTTGCTGTTTTGATATTTCTAGAGTGTGCAAGCTGGCATTACAGTAGTAAATGTTAAGATTCCTAATGGAATAATAAAGAACCCTAGAGTGACAGCTGAAGACTTTCAAAAACCATTGGAATTGGTTGACATCTCTGATCATGAGTCTACAATACGGAAATCATTGAACAGGGATTGTATCTGTAGCATGAAACCACAAAGAAAGTTTTCGACAAAAACACCTGAAGTTTGCCAAAGACCACTTTAACACTCCACTACCCGATAAATATTTTGTGGACTGATCAACCTACGGTTGGGTTTTTTGAGTAGAACATGCAGCACTATGGCATGAAAACATCATCCTAAAGGATAAGTACGGTGGAGGAAGCACCACGATTTGGGGCTGCTTTGGGGCATGGACCACATGCCATCCTCAAGGGTAAAATTAATTCCCAAGCTTTTCGAGATTTTCTGACAGGCAGCCTGACTGACCCACAGCTATCAGGACCACGCAGATAGCCCTGCTAAAGCTTGTCTAAATTGGGACTGGCAAGATAGTTGTGAGACATGGTAATGTAAACTGCTCCCCTGGTGCCCTCACCTCTGTTCTCTCTATTCAGAGCTACCATGCTTTCTAGCAAATCAAGGCCAATGCCTATAGTTTAATAGTACAATAAAGATTCTATAATACATGTTGTCCAGGTATAAGTTGAGTAAATGGCTTTGAACAATGACTTGTAGACATGTGCAATTCATTTCGTTCCGAATGTAAATTCAGACTAATTTCGGCAATTCGAACATTCAGATGCTTCCGAATGTCCAAATTACAGAATTTCCAAAGTGCCAAACGGAACCGAATTGCCGAATTACTGAATTGCCGAAGTGACGAATTTCGGAAGTGCCGAACCGAATTGCCGAATTTCCAAAGTCCCGAATTACCACAATCCAAATTTCAGAAGTGCCGAACCAAATTCTTTGCCCATGCACATCCCTAATGACTTGTCCTACTCAAAGAAAGAAAATGGTTACTTTCTCCAAACAATGCTGCATTTTTTTAAACATGTTTTGTTTTTGTAATAAGCCCTGTATATGTTCATTTTGCCAAAATGTATTTTTCAGTATGCCAGCTCAAGATTCACTGCACTTGATACACAGCCTGGATGAGATGATAATGTTTAAAACTATAAATGCTTACTAGAAAAAAATCTTGCTGACATGTTTCTGTTTTGCAATACCACCAACAATATAGACCTTTAACTTAGTTAGCAATCAATTAGGGACCCATTTATTGATATTTAATTACCGAGACACATCTTCCTAAAGCGATATTAAATGGACGTTCATTTATATTAATGCACCTTCCCAGAAAATCTAAAATAAAAATAAATTTGGTTAAGGAGAATTTATTTAATAAAACAATGAGACCGCTCATACCATGTAGAAGGGTGCCAGAAACATATTTATAATACTTGCTGACATCCCTTACTAATAGTGCTAATTGTTAAGGCTTACAAGTCGTTTTTTGATTGGTGGGAATCAGTTTTTCAATATAATATTTTACACAGGTTTTGTTTTATAATTCAGCTGGATTATAATAGTATCTATTTTCATAAAGGCCAACCACCGGACTGCCTAAGGAGTAGGGGAACGTGACTGTTGGCCGGAGTAGTTGGCATGGTAACAGCATTGCTACAATGTGTGTGACAGTAACTACGTTCTGAAATTCCGGGAGAACTCACCAGTCCACTGTTGCACAGCTGAGGGATCCTGGTGGTGCTTTTTCTGTGGAGATTTCCTGTCAAATAAAAATATTACATTACTTATTATTAATTAATATCGGCTATTATATTAACTTAATAATGGCTAGAGAAGCTGACATGACTAGGGAAGCCTTACTTACTCTGTTGCAGTCCTTCCATAGGACCCATAGAGTGGACTCCACCTCCTTGTTGCAGGGTGTCCTGCCTGATCCTCAGCCTGTGGTACCGGTTTCTGATGTGGCTTCCTCTCTGTCTGGAAGACTGGCTCGTCGTGTTTGGTGTCCGGTTTCCTTGGCTCGTGTCTACCTTCGGGTTTGCCCATCCCGGGAGGGTTCCTTTTTTATCCATGAGGACGGGTCAGTACTCACGCGCTCGCAATTTTCAAGTGTCTTTAAGTCAGCGTTGCACTTCCTGGGGGTACAGGATAGTGGTTACTCTCCCCATTCTTTTCGCAGAGGCGCGGCTACTCAGGCTAGCAGATTAGGGTTTTCAGATGCCGCTATTCAGTGTTTGAGTCAGTGGAGCTCTCGCAGATTTCGCTTATGTGCACCCTCACTTATTGTAGGTGCATGGGGGGGGGGGGGTTAATAACCATTTATCTGTTTTTCAGGATTTTTTTTTTTGGATTATAGGTCACTCCTTTATTTACTGGGCAGCTCGTCAAGCAGAGCAAAGACAATACTGCAAGAATCTGGGTTTCTCTCATGACCAGGTTAGGGTAAAATGGCGCGGGATAAGGGGCCTCAGATGGCATCAGATTTAACTGGAATGCGTAGCCCTCCGGCGTTTTGTTTCTGGCACTGTGATGCTGTTTATCCATGCAAGGGGTAATGACTTGGGGATGGGTCGTACTGTGGACTTAATCCACGCATGTAAACAAGATCTGGCGCGCTGCTTTGCATTGTTTCCCAGCTTGGTGTTAATTTGGTAGGAGGTGGTTCCCTGTCCCTGTTGGCAATCCTTACCTAACGCTAAGGCCCTGGAGCAATCTCGTCATCAGCTCAACATGACGATATCCAGATTTGTTCGCAGTTTAGGGGGCCTGGTGATTCATCAAGTTGAATTAGAGGGCGACAATCGTAACATGATGAGGAATAATAGGGTTCACCACAACCCCATTAGACTGAATATTTTTGAAATGGGTTTCGAAACAGTTGTTGAAAAAGCACTGGCTTCGGGGACGCTGTCTTTCCCCAGTTTAGGGTTAAGGCTGCAATGGTGGGTTTTCCTGCACCAGCAAGTTATGAAAGGACACTGCCCGGACAGGCTTGAGTAGTCGCGGCCTGATTTGGTGGATCAGGAATGACAGGCTGTTATGTTATGTTATCTGTCTGCTGGGTCAAACCAGTAGCTGACAGTGGTTGTTTGCTGGCTGTCGGAAAATAAAGATGTGGCCATTGCCCTTACCCACTAATATGGTGTTGTGTTATTTATTGGTGGGAGGGGACAACAGGAACATTTTACGGAGGTATCAGCAGTCATGGTTTTATGTAGCTCTCTGTATAAAACCTTTTATACACATGCGCACCCTGTTGCAGAATTTACTGGGGTGAATGGTATCGGAGTAACGGAGGTAAGTAATAAACTTACCTGCTCTGCACTTCATTGTATTGGAGGATTTGCCATCCCATGATGCCTTGAGTGCACACATGCATGCTTGTGCATCCGGAATTCCGGACTTGCACATGTGCGCTCAAAATTTCTTCAGCAGTGGCACTGCAATAATAAACTAATATATCTACCTTGCCTGGTTTTAGCTGGCGAAATTTGTAAACGAAAATATTAAGAAAGAAAATTAAGTTTTAAAATGATTAGCACATTAAAGAGCTAAGACTTAGGCCTCAAATTAATATTGTTAGATAAACTTTCCAAAGGATTCAATATTTTTAGATAAACGTTTAAAGTGATTTAACATGTTAAATCCATTTTAATTTGATATTTGAATATTTTGATATTTTGGCTAGTTAGCTATTTGGTTCTCCTAAATGTGAAGAAGTGAGAGTACGTCTTTCAGTAATTGATTGCAATTAGGAAATCAAGAGCTGCACAATTGGAAAATGCTGCAATTCTCCTTTTCCTGAACCATTAGCAGATAAAAGGTTATGTAAATTTGAACTTGTCTGAGCTATGTCTTTTTTTTTTAAAATATATTCTGAGCAATTTAAAGAGGCAGTCCAGATTGAAATGCATTAATATTATTATTTTTTTTTTTTTTTTTTTTTTGCAGTGCTTGAAAATTTAACAAACGAGCATGTGGTGCTCCGACGGCATTCCTCATGCTTTTCAAGTAACAGTTGAAACAGTAGGGCATGTGTTAGTCCTTGAATTTTTTTTTTTTTTTTTTTTTATAATAAGTCATGCTAAGGTTAGACATACTGATTAAGCATTTTGGCATGGTCTAGGTAAGCTCTGACAAGTCAAGATCATTATAAGGGTTAAAGTAGCTTAAACATGTAACAGGTTATTAATTATATGTTGAGTAACATGCTAGACAATTCCTAATACCCAATCTGCTCTAGTTATAGTATAAAAAGTGTGAGTGCTAGTTAATTAAGCAGGCTAGTGCAGGTGAGTTAGTTAAGCTAGTCACAGGCTAAACATGCTGCGTAAAACTAGTAACATGCATGTCTAAGTAATGCCAGATGAGATTTGTCATTTACAGTTCAATAGGTACACATATTGCGAGGTGGGTGTCCGGGCTGTGGGTTGCTGCCAGCGGTGATAATGTCCCTTTAAGTTAGCCCCTTCAGCCTATGCCCACCTGGCGTACCGACCTGTCCAGCATGAGGGTGACTCGCCTGAGGGCGGCACACTCACTTGGTGAGGTGATGCCCGGGCGCAGTTCGTCTGAGAGGCGGTTCATAGGTGATTGTGGTAGTCCCTTCGTGTAACTTAGGGCGGGCATAGGTATAGTGGGGCTCTGCACTCCAGAGCAGCGGCGGGCAGGACGTCGGTCTGCGGCCCGAATCCCCAACCCAGGGCACTGCCTCTGTGGCTTACTTCGCTCCGGTGTAGTTGGTATATGAGCCTTCTTGTGGAATTGGCTGAGGGCATTTTGTATTTTGGCCAGCGTTATAGGCGAAAAGCGTCCGGATCGCTGCTCTCAGCTATTTTGCTATCTCGACGGGATAGGAGATGCGTACCGGACTTATGGGGGGCTGGCGTGGTGGAAGTACGACGAGCAGTTTCGTCAGCGGCTGGCAGCGAATGCTTCCATGCGGTGGGACCAGATGGACTTGCCGCTATGGATGCGGCTGATGATGGCGCAGAAATCTGCTCCCTTTCCAGGGACAGCCGGCACGGCCTCTGGGAGCGCTGTGTCGGCGGGTTCGAAAAAAGGTTTTTGCTGGGCATATAACGAAGGCCAGTGTAAGTGGGGGGCTTCGTGTAGGTTTAGACACAAGTGTTCGGGTTGCGGCGGGAGCCACGGGGTCAATCGATGCTTTAAGAAAGGAAAGAGTAGCACAGGGGGAGGTACGTCAGGATCAGCTACTACAGCGACTACCGCTGGGGCGGTCCCCAGTGAAAGTCGGCGCGATGTTGCCATGGCTAAGGCAATACGATAGTCAGCACGATGCAGAGTTTTTGTGGAAAGGTTTCACGGAGGGCTTCAGGATCCCCTTCAAAGCTAAAGGTCCGAGTGGGGTAAGCGCAAATCTTAAGTCCGTGCAGGAACACCCGGGGGTGGTGGGGGAAAAGTTGTTGAAGGAAGTCTCCTTGGGGAGGATGGCGGGACCGTTTGCGGCCCCGCCATTGGCGGATCTGCGGATATCCCCTTTGGGTGTGGTTCCCAAGAAAGAACCGGGTAAATTCCGTATGATTCATCATTTGTCGCACCCAAAAGGGGGTTCGGTAAATGATGACATTGACGAGGACCTGTGCTCGGTCTCCTATACATCATTCGACAAAGCCGTCGAGCTGGTACGGAGAGCAGGTCGGGGGGCGTTAATGGCGAAGGTGGATGTAGAGGCAGCGTTTCGGCTGCTCCCCATTCATCCGGATTGTCATCACCTCTTAGGTTGTCATTTCGAGGGCGGGTTCTTTGTAGATTTGTGCTTGCCTATGGGTTGCTCTGTGTCATGTGCCTATTTCGAGAAGTTTAGCACGTTCTTGGAATGGGTGGTGCGCAAAGAGTCGGCGGGCGGATCAGTGGTGCACTATCTAGATGATTTTTTGTGTGTCGGCCCTCGAAATTCGGGTAGGTGCGGTCAGCTGTTGGGGATTCTGCAGTGGGTGGCGCATTCATTCGGGGTGCCTTTAGCTGCGGATAAGACGGTGGGCCCCACTACGTGCATTTGTTTTTTGGGTCTGGAAATTGACTCGTGTGCTGGGGAGTGCAGGTTGCCGGTAGATAAGCTGCAGACTTTGCGACACGTGGTAGGCACGGCCAAAGGGGCAAGGAAGGTTACGTTGCGGGGCCTGCAATCACTTCTAGGGAGCCTTAACTTTGCATGCAGGGTCATTCCTATGGGGAGGATATTCTGCAGAAGGTTAGCTCAGGCAACAAGCGGGGCACGGCGGCCGTCTCACTATATTAGGGTGTCTGCCGACATGAGAGAGGACCTAGAGGTGTGGGATCATTTTTTGAGCAACTTTAATGGGACAGTGTTTTTTAGGGAGCTGTCTGTGTCGTCTGAGGCTATAGGGTTGTTTACAGACGCGTCGGGCAGTATTGGTTTTGGTGCTTATTTGGCGGGGGAATGGTGCGCGGAGGGGTGACCGGAAGTGTGGTTGTCATCCCCGCTTATCAGAAACCTGGCGTTTCTGGAACTGTTCCCCGTGGTGGTCGCGGTATCGCTCTGGGGAGGGGAACTGGCCAACAAAAGGGTCACCTTTCATTCAGACAACATGTCAGTAGTGCAGGCGATTAATAGCCTGTCTGTAAGCTCGCCACCGGTGGTGCGTTTGTTGCGGCGGTTGGTTTTGCTTTGTATGTCATCTAACATTGTGTTCAAGGCTAGGCACATTCCAGGGTGTAAGAATGTGGTGGCTGACGCTCTATCTCGTTTGCAGTGGGAACGTTTTTGGGAAGCGGCTCCTGGGGCAACGAAGGTGGGGCGGGCGTGCCCAGTCGAAATGTGGCAACTCGGGATGGCCTGCTTGGGGAGTGCATAAGGAAGTCGCTGGCGCCAAGCACCTGGTCGGCGTATGTTAAGGTCTGGAAGGTATGGGAGGAGACGGTGAATCAGGTAGGGGGGGAGCTTTCCGTGGAGCGGAGACTGGATGTTCTGTTGTGGATTCTTTGCCAGTTATTCGTTAAGCAGGCCTCTCCGGCCATGGTCGACAGACACATGTCGGCCCTGGCGTTTTTATTTAAGTTTAATGGGTGGGAAGATGTTACTAAACATTTCTTGGTTCGGCAGGCTATCAAGGGCTTCAGGAGAGGGAAGAAAACGGCTGACTCGAGGCGGCCGGTGTCTTTCGGGATACTTCAAGGGTTGGTGGAGCTGCTGCCCTCGATATGCCGCTCGCCATTTGAGGTTGAATTATTCGCAGGTGCATTTGTGTGGGCCTTTTTTGGGGCTTTTCGGGTCAGTGAACTGGTGAGTGGGAACAAGGCGGGGGTTGGGGGTCTGCAACAAGAAGATGTGGTGATCTATGCTGACAGGGTGAGTATCAGACTGTGCAGGTCAAAAACGGACCTTTTTGGAAAAGGCTGCACAGTGGTCTTGTATGGGTTGCCAGGGTCCTAGGTGTGCCCGGTGCTACGGGGAGCAAGTTATTTGGCGCTCCAACCAGAGGGTAAGGGCTGTTTTTTCATACACGCTGACGGGTCGGCGTTGTCACGTTTCCAGTTTACCAGGGTCTTCCGGATAGGTCTGGGGAGGATGGGCCTGGAGCCCATGCAGTTCGGTACTCATTCGTTCCGTATTGGGGCCGCAACGGAGGCGGCGAGGTTAGGTTTGGGTGACGATAGGATTAAAAGGATTGGTAGATGGGAATCCTTGCGTTTCCGATCGTATGTGAGACCCGACAGGTTGGTGTAAAATAAAAATAAAAAATAAAAAAAAGTGAAAGTTAAATAAACTGAGTGGTGAGGGTGTTGGTAACGGGACTGTGAGTTGGAGGACGAGGTACTAACTTTTGTTTCGTTTCAGGTTGGAAAGTGTGGGTGATCGGCCATTCGTTTGTGTATTGGGCACAGAAGAGAGCTGCAGCTAGAAGAAGCGGAACACAGCTGGGCTTTCCTCGGGAGTGGGTGGCGATCTCATGGTTTGGTTTTAGGGGATTTAACTGGCAAGGTTTGAGCAGTGTTTTGTTCAGGAAATTGTATGGGGGGGCGAAGCCTGATGTGGTAGTGTTGCATGGCGGGGGGAACGATTTAGGGCTCGTCCCTCAGAGGGAGTTAGTGAGGCGGATGAAGAGGGACATGGATCGGCTGGTGGGGCTGGTCCCTGACGTAGTAGTGGTGTGGTCAGAGATGGTTCCCCGATTTGCGTGGAGGCACGCTAGGGACCTGGCTGCGGTGGCCCGATGCAGGGGCAAGGTGAATAGGGCTATGTCAGCATTTATTAGGCGTTTGGGAGGTGTAGTTGTCCGACACAAGGAGTTGGAGGCCATGTTGCCCGGTTATTTCAGGAGGGACGGGGTTCATTTGTCAGACGTAGGGATTGACATACTGAACCTGGGCTTTCAAGAAGGTATTGATAGGGCCCTGTTTTTGTGTAGTGGGGGTCGCGCATGTCCTTAAGGGGTCAAGGCATGTGCTATGGAGGAACAGGGCATGGTAAAGTCGGAAGTTGGCTGGAATTGGAAGTGGATAGGCCAAGGCCTAGGCCGGAGTAGGCCAGGTGGATAAGAGTGTTGGTAGGTTCAAGCTCTTCGGTGGCTACGAACCTAGGGGGTAGGGGTGTCTGGGTACACCCCTACAGTAACGTTTGGTTGGGGCCTCTTTGGTAGGCCGTGTGTTATAAGTTAAATGTTATTGAAATGTTATTTATTGTTTAAGTGCTAGGGTCATTGTCAGGGGTATTGTATGGGGGGATAGTAACGAAATGTCAGAAATGACAATGACCCTAAATTTGTTAATTTGTTTAAGATTTAATAAAAGCTGTGGACGTTATACTCCAACAGAATAACTGGTGTCCGAGTCTTATTAAAGGTAATTTAAACTAACACCTGCCGAATAACGACAGTGCCTATGTCATGTCTTCTGAAGAGTTAAATAATAGTTACCCTAGGCCAGCAAATGGCAGGCCATGCAGACAAGGTCAGTCTACAGTCTCACACGTTGCTCTGTATTCTCTATAAATACATATATGCTGTTAGCTGAATGGGTAATTTATTTGAGACATAAGATATCTTGGCACACAGATCTATTGCCATTCATTCTGCAAATGGAAAATTGAGGATGCTGTGAAGGTTAAGGGCCTATGTAATAAGCTATTCCTAATGTGGAATAGATAGTAACAGGGTTTACCAAAATTGGGAGGCATGCATTTGGAACGAGAACTGCTTTTGTATTTAATAGAAAATCTGACAAAATGTCCTAAAATATGCTTGCTTTTCTTTTAATTGATGTTCTACGGCTTTGCAGCATGTGATAATGCATTAAAGCCATAGGAAACTCACTGACCAGATTTTTCTTGAGTCTCTTACATTTAAAGGGACACTGTGGGCACTAATATAACTTAAGGACACATGACATGTCATGATTCCCTTTTATTCCAGAAGTTTGGTCCTTAAGGGGTTAATGAGGGGTTAATGAAGCAGATGAAGCAGTTTTTGTGCATACATACGGCCTTCATAAACACATCCTGTAAAGAGAGAGCTAATGTTTAAACTTCCTTTATTGCACATTCCATTTCATTTATAATCATTTTATATATCCTAGACTGTTAATAGCTTGCTAGACCCTGCAGGAGCCTCCTGTGTTTAATTGACAGAGCAGGAGATAAAAACTTCTAATGCAAGTTAAGATCTGATTGAAAATAAAACCAATTTGTTTTCGTGCAGACTGTGTCAATCACAGCCAGCGGAGGTGTGGCTAGGACTGCTTTGACCGAAACAAAAGTGATTTAACTCCTAAATGAGCAGGTAGACTGCAGAGGCATTATGTATACACCAATATTGCTTCATTGAGCTATAGTTGTTTTAATGTCTAAAGTGTCCCTTTAACAATGCGTTTCACTTTGTATTTATAAATAACTTCTTGCAACAGCTGAACTACATGTCCCACAAGTCCTGCAATTTAGAATTTTAAAGGATATACACAGAATATCAGTCACTTCTTGCTCCCTGCAGATGATGCAGCACACATTGGAAATTCTGTAATGAGTATCTATTTTATTTTTCCTTGTATCATTGTCCTTTAAGAAATAAAATAATCTCCTTAAAGGCACACTATAGGCACCCAAACCACTTCAGCTCATTGAAGTGGTCTGGGTACAGTGTCCCAATTGCACTTAGTGCTGCAATGTAAAACATTGCAGTTTCTCTTACTTTGCAGCACTAAGACAGCCGCTAGAGGCGCTTCTGGATTGTTACCAGACTTTTGGTCCGCTAACTGACGCTGGACGTCCTTAATTTCTGTATGAGGATATCCAGCGCCCGCTATTTCCCCATAGAAAAGCATTGATTCAATGTTTTTCTATGGTGATGGCCTAATGCACGCATGGCATGGCACCCCCTTGTCGAGTGACGTCGGAGGTGGCGGAGCCGCGACACAGCGCCAAGGAAGCTAGAGTGCCAGGAATATAGTTTTGTATTCCTGCCATTATAGTATCACTTTAAATTAAATAGTTTCATTTAAAGTGGTAGAGACTGTTTTTTGCCTCTATTTTCTGCTCTCAATTTCCTTAAAATGTGCTTGCATAATATAATATATAATTAATGTGCCAACATATTTCTGAATGCTAGAAAGTCAACCTGCTGGACGACAGGGGACGACGTAAAAACATCAAGATCAGAGGGGTCCAGGAGACCGTACCACTGGAAGAATTGCCCCACTGACGGCAGCAGTACTACCAGCGAGACAAGCCAAAACGTTCCAGTTTGATGGAGTATATAGAGTTGCTAAATCCCCGTAAGCACCTAACGCAGCTCCGCGAGACATCAAAACAATGGCACACAAACTGGGACTGCTGGCAGCACTCCAGGGAAAGACTCCCTTTGAATTTGAGGCCTGCTGACTCTCCTTTTTTCAGGACTTAAGTATGGCAACACTTCTCTGGCCCAAAAATATGCAACCACTAAACCACTTCAGGCAGCAGGCATCGCCTACAGGTGGTCGACTCCAGGGATCCTCTGGGTGACAAAAGACCGCAAGCTCTACAAGGCCACAGACCCTGAAGAAGGTGTAGTATTGATGGCGGCATTGGGACTCTCCAACCTCGACAACGCCACAATGACACAGTTGAAGCCCCAACTTGGGAGTGCGGACACCACAAAGGTCTCCATACCCACAGAGAGAAGAGGCACTACGACCTGACTTCACCTTCTCTACTTGCAGCCTTATCTCTGTATACTTGTTTACTCTGTCTTGTTAGGGAAACCTAACCTGCAAATGTTTTGTTTTTTAATAGTTAAATTTTAAATTGCAGTTCACCCCTCCCCACCCTGGGATAACAGGGTATTAAGAGAGACGGAGCCTCCACAAAATATGGGACCCATGGCTGGAAGGAGACACGACTCAACCATGGTAACCAACCAAACCACACCCAACTCTAACACCAGTCAGACTAGAGACCCGGACACTTAAAAGAAGAAAAGAAATACGCCCCCCTTTATCTCCTGCTCTCCCTCTATCTACCCTTCCCTCCCACCCCCCCGGCCCCCATCTACAGGGAACACAACCCACCCAACTACCCACCCCAAACCACACTAATGGGCCGCAGAGCCTAAACATTTGTTCTCACCTATGTGTTACCCTTGTTGTTGTTATTGTTATTGACCATAAATGGCACACAAAGAATTACAACAGAGAACAGGAACAGAGGAAAACTCCAGTACACGAGGTAGCACAGAAACTAACAAATGCCACAAAGGTACAAACCGAGTGGTCCGTTGTTCGTTTAACGAATGAGTTCAGGTAATCAGTTTGTGAGTTGGGTACAAAATTATAGTACCAAAGCCAAAACATAGCAAAGGGAACAACATATCGCTTGTCTGTAGTGATTTTGTAACATATTGTTATAACATATCCCAGAATAACTAACAAACTGTGCAAAATTTATCTTTACCATACCTTGTAAGCACTAAGAAATGTGCTAAATGTTTAATGCTCGCACAAAAATTAAGAATTTAAAAATAAAAATTAAAAATTGCATTTGGCAAAACTAGACAAAAGTTTGCAGTTTGCATTGTTTTAGGAAGGTCAGATCATGTTAGTCATAACGCAAATTATTGCATTCTATGTGGAATACATAAAATTATTGATCAGGTTTTGCACTGGATGTCACCTACTAGGATAGGATATGGGTCCGTATAAAAGCTTACTGTACAAATTGAATGAAACTGGATTACATGGAAATGCTTGTTTTTAAACTGAACACAATCTTAAAGATAGGATACAAAGAGTAGTTGTTAGAGGAAACTCTAAGCACCATAACCACTACATTACAATGTAGCTGTGGTTCCAGGAATGCCCCCCATCCCCTCGCCCCCACCCCACTTTGTAGGTGTTGAATATACACTTTCCATTGGTCTAAAAGTCCCAACATCACTGAGGATAAATTCACTATTATTATTACTAAAGGTGACAATTAATGCAAAGACAATGACTACAGAAAGGTAGTTGTTCCAAATTTCTGTTAGTCCAATAAAAAAAGATATTGCACAATACTAATTCCATCTGTTATTTAACTTTTGTTAAAGGGATTCTCTAGTGCCATGAAAACAAACCCGTTTTCCTGGCACTGTAGAATCTTGGAGTGCCCCCTCTCTCCCGCCCCCCATCCCATGTCGCTGGAGGGATTAAAACCCCTTCAGACACTTGTCTCTCAGCGCTGGGTCAGGCTCTGCCTACGCTTCTCCACACCCGGCGGGGGAGACCTAATGCGCATGCACGGCAATGCCCGAGAATTATTCAATGCATAGCGTGAGGACATCCAGCGCCATTTAGGCGACCAAAAATCGTCTAAGAAGCCAGAAGTCACTCTAGAGGAGGACTTAACCCTGCAAGGTAATTATTGCAGTTTATAAAAACTGCAATAATTACACTTGCAGGGTTAAGGGTGATGGGAGTTAGCACCCAGACCACTTCAATGGGCTGAAGTGGTCTGGGTGCCTACAGTGTCCCTTTAAGGTTGGGAATTCAAAGACCACTGAATACTCTCATAGGGACTAAAACCCCAAATCTCTGTAAACAAGTGGCATGCTTCCCAACATTTCAAATGGACAAAGAGGGACACTTTAATTTTGAGTGTTGAGTCGGTGTGAAGCAAATTAGGCAACTAAAGTGTTATTTTATTTACACAGGCTGACTTCTAATCACATTTACTGTAGTTTAAAGACACATTGCTGTGAGTATTATTGATGTGGAGCTCTGTTACACACTCAGACACAACAACAAAATATGGACACTTGGTATGCTATTTTACCACGTAAACCATTATCAATGCTCTGTATTGGCAACTGTTGTACACATAAACATCAGCAGGTAGGTCATAAGAATAAAACTGATTTAAAAGCAATGGTTTAGATAGAAACAAACAAAAAAATAAATCCTGAAATTATGCACAATAGGTCATGAATACTAAAATATCTATTCATTTTTTAATATGTGTTAAACAGCCTTTTAATGACAACAAATATTAATTTGAGACAACCTGTGTAAACTTAATACTTTAATATTAGCAAAAAACAATAGTTGTAAACACTTGATCTATAAGACCCCCAGGGTCCATGCAATTGTTACAAAAGCGAACACTATGGTTATTATAAGGGTAACACAACGGCTTAAGTGCAAGATCTTAACTATTTCAGATTTTGGATCTCCCAGAGTTAACGAAATGACTCATACAATTGCTATCAGATGCAAACGGTGGTTTTAACATTATAATATTTGGAAACTCACAGAAACATTCCGGTAATAAACATTGTTATTTGAAGTACACAATTCTGAATTGTTGGTAAGATGCAAATAATACTAACCTTATTAAATATATGATATCAGCTCTGGGTGCTTATATCCGTTGTTAAAATCCAGTTTGAAATAATAGGTCCACAACTTCAAATGTTTATAGGAATGATGGGAGAGCCAGCGTCCACACAACAGATAGCTCAATACACCACAGCAGATTCATTTTTGGCCAGTCATCTGTTACATAGCAAGAGAGGATCTGCATCCAGCCTTTTAAAGAAATAAGCACTTCTCTCTGTCTTGCAGAGTCAGTAAAGGCATTTAGGCTGCTTATTGTTTAAATTATGGTATTACGTTATGCAATAAACCTTTCCAATATGGAGTTCGGAAGTATAATATCATATTTAAATCAGCTACACTAAGGAAACGTTTTCATATTCTAGCAATCTCATCAGACCATAAACCCTTCGACAAAGTGTATAGCATGTTTCATTCTGGGGTTAATTGTGTTATAAAGCATAATAACTCAATAAATGTTGCATATCTATGCAAATCGAAATAAAAACCTTTTTATATTATATTTGTTATATTATTGTGTCCCCGGAGTGACCGAACATAAGTGTTAAAGGGTTACTCGTACATCTACTTCAGCCTGCAGTAGTGGTTACGATGCTATTGGTACCAAGGCCATGTTATCTAGTTTTGCAACAGTTTGCCCTCTTACCTGGGTCACCTCCCTCCTCTATGGCCAGTGATGTGCTTCTGCTAAAGAAGGGTACTGGTCATACCAACTTGCATTTTATTTTTGTAAATTTATTTTTATTGTTAATGAGAGTGCACAAAATGCATGACCCAGCACAAGACAATGCAGTACACACAGGCACCTCAAGAGTAAGATAAAACAAAACATAAGGGAGAAACGCAGTTCTCAATCAGTGAGTGAAGAGACACGCAGGTCGACGCCAAGAAGTGTCTCACTTAGCGAGTTTTATCTGAGCCTGAAACCAGACTGGAGAAGACAGAGAGTTTGCCCACTGAGTGGAGACCAACACCTCTCTTGGCATACACCTGGGTATAGTAGGGAAGGTAGAGAGGGAGCGAATACGAAGCAATGAAAGAAAAAAAAGGGGGGGCGAAGAAGAGTGAGCAGCAATGTAGGAGGAAATAGAAGGGATGGTACCCCGCTTGATAGGTATCATGCCAGTCTGCAGTAGTGAATAACCTCTCGGGTTGCCTTCAGGTCTGATCCATAAACCCTTGCAGCAAAACAGTGTGTAAGTGTGCTCAGTAAATAAGCGTCAAGAGGCCAGTTTATGAGGATTGGGGGTTCCTGGTGTGGGTGTTACTGTGTCGCCCCTCATCTCCTTGCCCACCTGTGCCCTGAATTAGGGCCCTAAAGTCCACGGAGTCAGTCGATAGGATTCAGTGTGTCCAAGTTGCCCGGTACGTCGGAGATCTCCCCTCTGCCTGAAGGGCGAGCCCCTCCAGGGATGGTGGAGTAAAATGACACAAGAGATAAGGGTAAGATGTATTTCATATAATGGAAAAGTGGGTTGCTAGAAGAGTTTGAAATTATAACTATGGTTTTTAGAAGACAAAGTTGCTGGAGATTAGATGGGTTAGTGAGGAGGTAACTGTTAACAGTTTAGCTCCTTACGGACCAAACTTCTGGAATAAAATGGAATCATGACATGTCACACATATCATGTGTCCTTAAGGGGTTAAAGGGTTACTTCAAGCACCATACCCACTTCAGTGATTTCAAAAGGTCATGGTGACTGAAGTCTGTATGTGCAGTGTTTCGCATGGAAATGTTGCACATAAAGAGAGAAACCCCTTAACTCTCGGAGGTGTAACACCACCTTCGATAGTGTCACAGGGGTGTTACCAGCCAGCCCAGCACTACAATTCCAGGCTGGCTGTCAATTCTGTGCTATATCAGTCTGTGGCTAAGTGCAGTCAGCTGACACTTTCAACCAGTGAATGTTGATGGCCACGGCTTCCAGCTTCTGCAACTCTGTAGAAACCAGATCCTCAACAACAGAACAACAGGGAGCATCGGGGAGCATCGGAGCCCAGCGGAGACCCAGGTAAGAGAGCAAACCTTTGCTTACGGGTTTGCCTCATTATAGGGGAACGGGGCCAGGGTACTCCTTGCATCATAGCCACTACAGCAGGGTGTACTAGTAATGATGCTTGGAGTAACCCTTTCATTGATAGGCCTTCTTGACGAAGTGAGTTTTCAGTGATGTATAATATATAATATTATGTATATATTTTGCAGTACACTGATAGGAGCTTGTTCCGCCATTTGGTTCACAGATCAAGTGTGAAAAAATAACCAATGGAGGGGAAAACAGGAGAAGTAAAAAAATATATATTTTTGAAATCTATACTTTTATATTATTAAATTTATACATATAGATTTTTTTGTTTGTTTACTGCTCCTCCTTTTTTTTCTCTGTTGGTCACTTATTTTGATCTGTGAATAAAATTGATTCCTTAGTCATCAATCATCTTTTTTTTTCCCATCAATCACCTTTTATTTTAGCAAGAGCCGCTCAACTAGTACGCTTTTTGGTTGGTTCCTGATTTGGGTACATTTGAGCTGAGTTTGTAATTTTGACCTATCACTGAATTGGCCCAAATTTGGACAAAGTGCATATTAGACTGAAGCAAATCTCAAATCTCCAGGTCTACTGAGCACTTCTGAAGCACTTAATGACTTTATTAGGTGTAGCAGAAAGAACAGAAAGCAGTTTTGCCAGTGGGTCTTGTTAGAGGCTATGGGTATCTTCCGTCTGTACTCCCACTTCTGATGCTCGCCTTCAAGACTTCTCCAGAGTCGCACCTTTTCTGTGGAACTCCCTTCCCTTCTCTGGTAGACTTTCACCCAGTCTCCATTCCTTCAAAAAAAATCATTGAAAACTAGCTTCTTCAGGATTGCACATTAATTTAACTGTCAACAGGTTTTCCTCTCCGCATCCTGATTCCTCTTGTGCAACTTTCAAAAATAACCTACTAAGCCCTCATTGAATACTTTTCTAGCACTCTACTTTGATACCTCTACTTTTACCCTTTGTGTCACTGTATCCCATTCCTTCTAGTATTGAGCAGGGCCCTCAACCCCTCTGTTCCTGTCCGTCAGTTACGTGTCTGTTGGTCCACCCATTGTACAGCGCTACGGAACTCACTGGCGCTATAAAAATAATAAAATAATAATGAGATGCTGTAAAATACTTGCACCATTTTTACTGAGTAACGTGTTTATGAGGGTGTGTCTGGTGTGGGATTGCATGCATGGGAGACAGCCACTGGAGGTGCTTCCTGGATCCAAAAGGACCTTTGGTCCAGTAACTGACGCTGGACGTCCTCACATTTTGCATGAGGATCTCCAGCATCAGATTTTTCCACATAGTGAATACAGCTATGTATTCCTGGCATCACCTTAAGTCTAACACCTTTCTGGGAATTCCTAGTAAGTTGTGTAATGTTAATTGTTAGGTTGGTTCAGGGGCAAAATTGCTACTTGAGTGCCAAGTTATAGTCAAATATGTGAGGGATGTTTAAGCTTGATTTGAATCTGGGTTTCTGCAACTGTGTCGGAGCCAGTCTTATCCCTTTCCTATACCTTAAGGTGCAAAAGAAAAAAATGTAGCTTGCTCACATCACGTGTTAGGAGAATGAACGGCAAGATTTATAAAGAATATCATATTTTGGGAAATGTTGGGGTTTTAAAAAGACATGCCCTGCCTGAGATCATAAGTGAAAGCTGTTATCAATCTTTTATTTGGGTAGCTATATGTTGAATCGTGGTGGAGATGTTAAGTTGATATAATTTGTCAACCTATCATGACTATATATTTGATATGATTGTCGGAACATGGAATGTTATCTAAAACCTGAGAATGTCATTTAAGTCGTGATTCTAGGACTAGCATTTGGATCAGTTTACATGATACCCTAGAATGGGACCAAAGCAAGTAAATTAGCATTTTAATAGGATTATAAGTGACTGGTTGGATATAAAGCAGGATGTAACCCTCAAGGGGTGTTATGCCTCTTAGATTTGTTTCCCACAGATAAGCCAAGGGAGATGTGGTGTAAGAAACACATTGGAATATCTAATGAAAAACCTAAAAGAATGAGGGGCAGGGGACATCTCTGGTGGACTACTGGTTCAAAAAAACTGGGGGGGGGGGGGGGGGTATAACGTCCATTAATCATATGGATGGTTGAGGGTGAGTTATACAGGTTCTGGACAAATTTGAAAAATGGAATACCAACAGGGCCGGCGCTACCATTAAGGCGGACTAGGCAGCCAGGAGCGCCGGCCCCCCTAATGCTGCAGCCGCCCGAGCGCTCTGTAGAGCGCCTCAGGCGGCTGCAGCTTCGCCCGGGCTGGTACTGTAGCGTGGCTGAGCCCTGTATGATCCGCCGGTACAGGGAGCATTTGTCTCCTGTACCCGGACGGACTAACAGGAAGTGAACACTGAGTGTTCACTGAGTGTTCACTTCCCTTTAGTCCGGCCGGGTACAGGAAACAAAAGCTCCCTGTACCCGCGGACAGTACAGAGCTCGGCCACGCTACAACATAGGTAGGGGAGGGTGGGGGGAATAAAGGGGGGGAGAAATAAATGGAGAGGGAGGGGGGGAGAAATAAATGGAGAGGGGGGGGAGAAATAAATAGGGAGGGAGGGGGGAGAAATAAATGGAGGGGGGGAAATAAATGGAGAGGGAGGGAGGGGGGCAGGAGAAATAAATGGAGAGGGAGGGAGGGGGGGAAATAAATGGAGAGGGAGGGGGGAGGAGAAATAAATGGAGAGAGAGGGGGGAGGAGAAATACATGGAGAGGGAGGGGGGAAATAAATGTACAGGGAGGGGGGAATAAATGGACAGGGAGAATAAATGGACAGGGAGGGGGGGAATAAATGGAGAGGGAGGGGGGGGGAATAAATGGAGAGGGAGGGGGGAGGAGAAATAAATGGAGAGAGAGGGGGGAGGAGAAATACATGGAGAGGGAGGGGGGAGAAATAAATGGAGGGGGGGAGAAATAAATGGACAGGGAGGGGGGGAGAAATAAATGGACGGGGGGGGAATAAATGGAGAGGGGGGGGGAGGAGAAATAAATGGAGAGAGAGGGGGGAGGAGAAATACATGGAAAGGGAGGGGGAGAAATAAATGGAGAGGGGGGAGAAATAAATGGACAGGGAGGGGGGGGAGAAATAAATGGACAGGGAGGGGGGGAGAAATAAATGGAGAGGGAGGGAGGGGGGGAATAAATGGAGAGGGAGGGGGAGGAGAAATAAATGGAGAGAGAGGGGGAGGAGAAATACATGGAGAGGGAGGGGGAGAAATAAATGGAGAGGGGGGGAGAAATAAATGGACAGGGAGGGGGGAGAAATAAATGGACAGGGAGGGGGAAATAAATGGAGAGGGAGGGAGGGGGGGCAGGAGAAATAAATGGAGAGGGAGGGGGGGAAATAAATGGAGAGGGAGGGGGGAGGAGAAATAAATGGAGAGAGAGGGGGGAGAGGAGAAATACATGGAGAGGGAGGGGTGAGAATAAATGGACAGGGAGGGGGGGAGAATAAATGGACAGGGGGGAATAAATGGAGAGGGAGGGAGGTGGGGAAATAAATGGAGAGGGAGGGGGAGGAGAAATAAATGGATAGAGAGGGGGGAGGAGAAATACATGGAGAGGGAGGGGGGAGAAATAAATGGAGAGGGAGGGGGGGAGAAATAAATAGACAGGGAGGGGGGGAGAAATAAATGGACAGGGAGGGGGGGAAATAAATGGAGAGGGAGGGGGGGGCAGGAGAAATAAATGGAGAGGGAGGGCGGGAATAAATGGAGAGGGACGGGGAGGAGAAATAAATGGAGAGGGGGGAGGAGAAATACATGGAGAGGGAGGGGGGAGAAATAAATGGAGAGGGGGGGATAAATAAATGGACAGGGAGGGGGGAGAAATAAATGGACAGGGAGGGGGGAATAAATGGACAGGGAGAATCAATGGACAGGGAGAGGGGGGAAGAGAGTGACAAGGGAGGGGGGAGAAGAGAGGGACAAGAGGGGGAGAAGAGAGGGACAAGAGGGGGGAGAAGAGAGGGACAAGAGGGGGGAGAAGAGAGGGACAAGGGGGGTAGAAGAGAGGAACAAGGGGGGGAGAAGAGAGGAACAAGGGGGGGAGAAGAGAGGAACAAGGGGGGAAAGAAGAGAGGGACAAGGGGGGGGAGAAGAGAGGGACAAGGGGGGGAGAGAAGAGAGAGACGAGGGGGAGAGAGAAGAGAGTGACGAGGGAGGGAGAGGGGGAGAAGAGAGTGACAAGGGAGGGGGGAGAGATTGACATCCATCACACACACACAATGCACCCCTTGCACACAGAAAAACACACAATGCATTACACACACAGACACACACACACAAGCAATTCAAACCTTACATACAATGCATCCCTTACACACACAGAAACACACAATGCATTCCTTACACACACTCAATGCACCCCTTACACACACTCAATGCACCCCTTACAGACGCACACACTGCATCCCGTACATACACAGAAACACACATTGCAGCCCTTACACATACAAACACAGATTCACACAATGCATTCCTTACACACATATCAGGACATCCCCTACTCCTGTGAACAAACTATTTGGTGGAACATGAAGGTGGACCCTGGGGCCCAGACCATGAGCTGTGTAAAGGGCCTTTAAAAAAAATGGAGCTGCTTTCCGTTCTCCCAGAACACAAACAGCCTCCAGAGAGCCTGTTCTACACCAGACGAGTGGAGCCAGACTGCAGCTAGAGCCCATCATCATCCTCATCTGGTTGTAAGTAGGCAATCTAGTATATTATTCGTGGCACTAATCTCTAATTTACCTCACATTAAAGTGACACTTTAGTCCCCAGAACCACTGCAGCTTAATGTAGTGGTTTTGGTGTCTATAGCCTGTCCCTGCAGGCCTTTTAATGTAAACACGGCAGCACTGCAGCACTTGCGTTAGTTAACATGGGGCATTGTGATGTCATATGGGGGGGGAGGGGCGGCAAACTTTACTTTTGCCTAGGGCGGCAAAAATCCTTGCACCGGCCCTGAATACCAACAACCAGCATTTCAAGATTTGGAATATATGGAACCAGGATATCTGATCAAAGGCCTTATGGGCATTTAGGCTCGTTAGCAAAGTTGTTCAGGTGACTATAGTGTCCCTTTAACTATCTAGCTAATTAATTAAGCCTTCCACTCTATTAAGAAGTCTGATTTCTAAACTTACTTCCCTGTAGCTGCTGCTGGAGTATGACACGGTTAGTTAATCTGTAGTCTCACTGAACTCTCCTGTTATCACCAATGACGGACCCTTTTGGCATTGACCTAAAACAACCTCACTACAACGGCCTCTTGCTCTCCTTGGATGGATCAACTAGCACTAGACCCCTGTTTTGGTATTGGACACTCTCTGCTTACTTTTATAGATCACAGACTTTAATTTGAAAATCAGAGGAATTCCCGAAAATGTGTCTAACAATTCAATAGAGAAATATTTACATGCCTTTTTCAATTTTTTTTTAATTTTGGTTGCTAACACTTTGAACTCCTTTAAAGGAATTCACAGAACAGCAAATCTGCAAATATTCCAGAGCACATACCTAGAGATGTCATGGTATGCTGTTTCTCCTACAAATTTAAACAGAACATTACTAAAGCCGTGACCCAAAATAAAACCCAACAAAACTCCTTATGAAGCTATTGAAATATTTTCTGATTTCTCTTTTCAAACGAGAAACCAAAGGACATAATTTTTGATCTTTATAAAGATTTTGAGAACTAACGGTATTAACGGTATTAACCCCTTAAGACCGCAGCCAAATGTACAAGTTGTGATCCAAAAAAAACGTAAACAAAACCTGGCATTTGCGCTATATGTCTGTCCAACCGTAATTCACCTCTTTCATGTTAAATGCACCCACACTTATTATATATCATTTTATTCAGGGGAAAAAGGGCTTTCGTTTAACATCAAATATTTAGGTATGGACCATAACTTAATATGAATACAATATAAAAAAAATGAGAGAAAATAAGATTTTTTTAAATTTTCTTAGTTCTATGTGACATTCTAACTGTGAATGTCATAATACTGTTTGCTTTTACTGCAATAAAATACACATATTTGTATTCAGCGATGTCTCACGTGTAAAACAGTACCCCCTATGTACAGGTTTTATGGTGTTTTGGGAAGTTACAGGGTCAAAAAAAGCATGTTACACTTTTCAGTTTTTTCACATTGAAATTTGCCAGTTTGGTTACGTTGCCTTTGAGACTGTATGGTAGCCCAGGAATGAGAATTACCCCCATGATGGCATACCATTTGCAAAAGTAGACAACCCAAGGTATTGCAAATGGGGTATGTCCAGTCTTTTTTAGTAGCCACTTGGTCACAAACACTAGCCAAAGTTAACGTTAATATTTGTTTGTGTGTGAAAAATGCAAAAAACGAATTTGAAAGCCAATTTTGGCCAGTGTTTGTGACTAAGTGGCTACTAAAAAAGACTGAACATACCCCATTTGCAATACCTTGGGTTGTCTACTTTTGCAAATGGTATGCCATTATGGAGGTAATTCTTATTTCTGGGCTACTAAACGGTCTCAAAGCCAACGTAACCAATCTGGCGAATTTCATTGTGAAAAAACTGAAACGCAAGCCTTATGTTTGACTCTGTAACTTTTGAAAACACCCTAAAACCTGTACATGAGGGGTAATGTTATACTCAGGAGACTTTGCTGAACACAAATATTTGTGTTTCAAAACAGTAAAAAGTATTACAGCAAAAATATCGTCAGTGTAAGTGCCGTTTGTGTGCGAAAAATGCAATAAATTTCACTTTCCCTGACGATATCATTGTTGTAATACATTTTACGGGTTTGAAACACAAATATTTGTGTTCAGCGATGTCTCCCGAGTAAAACAGTACCCCCCATGTACAGGTTTTATAGTGTCTTGGAAAGTTATAGGGTTAAATATAGTGCTAGCAAATTAAATTCCCTATACTTTTGGCCTGGGTTGTTAGGCAGGTCCCGCTAATTGTAATTAATTAGGATACCTAATTATGTAAAATTATTACATAAATATATATGTAAAATTATTATATATCCACGTGTGTGGATATATATATATATATATATGTATATAATTTTTTTACAATTATTTTTATTTATATATAGGTATACATATAGTGATGTATACGTATATACTTAGGTATATACATATATATATTATTTCGTTCTATGTGTATTTTGATATCAATATATATATATTAATATCAAAATACAGTTAGAATGAAATTACACACATATATATATTTTTTATTTTATTTTTTATTTTTTATTTTTTTTTTTACGTATTTATATATTTTTTTTTTTTTTTTTTTTAATTCTTTATTTTTGCAGTGCCTGGAATGGTTACAAGAGTGCGTATGGTACCCCAACGGCAATCCATACGTTAGAATTGAACATACATTGCAATGGGTATTAACAGTCAAAGCACTTTTTTTTTTTTTTTTTGAGTAAGTGTTGCATAATGAAACAGGCTTCAGCGAAGGGTAGGAGTACAAAATACACGAGTATGTAAGACTAGTTGGCCTCGTTTACATGTCGCAATCTGCTGTGAGATGTGGCTAGCTGCGCGTATATTGATAAAATACATGAGATGAGTAAAGCCACTCTTTACAGCTGTAGTTTACATAAGAGTCTGCCAGGGTGCATATGAACGATAAACATGTGTAAAACAAAAACAAAAACAAAAAAACACAATACATATGAACAAGAGAGTGGTTTTAGGTTCTGAAATGTGTGGCTGTTGTTGCTCAGAGTAACTGTGCGAGCTCAGTGTGCTTAGTTGGAGGTGTGAGCTGGGTTCTCACTAGGTAAGTCTGAGATAGGGTAGCCTGGGCTATATCCCTCACTGTCCTCTCCGAGTGGGAAAATGAGGGGGTATGAGCCTTGTTCTGCTACTCAGGGCGGGCAGGTCAAGATAGGGGCTAGTGGTAAGTGTAGCTATCCCGCATACTAACCGCACCGGTCTGGGGCAGTCATGTTCTGTGTGGGTTTTAGCGGGTCCAAGATGTAATAAATGGCTGGGGGGGCATTAAGCCCGTGGTTGGGGCGCTTGGGCACTGTGTAAGCCCGGGAGGGACATTTTACCCCTGCTTGCCATGTATCTTGCTCTTAACGGTGGCTGACCGTGTTAGACTACCGTCTGGTTATGTACTGTGGTCGCGTAACCGTAGGGGCTAAAACATATAGTCAGCATAGAAGCTGATTGTAGTTGTGAGACGGTGGCCGCGGAATAGTACTGCCTGTGTTGAGTGCCTTAATGTCGGCATTACTACGTCTATGTGGTAGTGTCCCCTTCTCATGCCCAGTGTATTTATATATTTTTATTATAAAATATATATATATAATTATAATTATGTATATATTTAATCAATATCCTTCTACGTGTATTTTGATATTAATATATATATATAATTATATATATATAAATATTAAAATACACTTAGTGTGTGTGTATATATATATATATATATACATATATATATATATATATATACTTAGATCATATATATAATATATATATAAATGATCTAAGTATATTTGATGTGTAACTGTAATTTATTTATTTTTTTAACTAATATTTTATTTTTATTACAGGAGAGGGGCAGAGACAGTGTCAGCCAGTGATTTTACATCACTGGCTGACACACAGGATCAGTGATCACAGTGACAGGCTGTCACTGTGATCACCTCCTGCAGATCACGGTAATTGGCCACAGGGGGAGTGCCTGGGTGGCCAGGCATGCCCCCCACCGTGATCTGCAGGGGGATCCTGCCTGGAGTTACTATGGGTCAGCCAATAGGCTGACACATAGTAACTCTGATCGTAGTGACAGCCTCTCCCTGCGATCAGATCGCAGGGAGAGGCTGTCTCTGCATTCAGATCACAGAGACAGCCTCTCACTGCGATCATACTCTGCAGATCGCGGTCACTGACCGCAGGGGGACTGCCTGGGGGGCCAGGCATGTCCCCCGACCGCGATCTGCAGATTAAAAATGCTGCGGCTCCATGTGTCAGACGATTTTAAAATCGGCTGACACATGGTAAATACCGATCGCAGTGACAGCCTGTCACTGCGATCGGAAGCTGCAGACCGCGGTCCCCAGGCACAGGGGGGCTGCCTGGGGGGCCAGGCATGCCCCCCGACCGCGATCTGCAGCGGCCATGTGCCGCCGGCCACGTGCCGCCGGCCACGTGGGGGGTAAGACCGCTCAGGACGTACTATGCCGTCCTGCGGCGTTTAGAGCCGCCCAAATAAGGACGGCATAGTACGTCCTGCGGTCTTAAGGGGTTAAATACATTTTGGGGTTCCCCACATTTTTCTTTCTCTGCCTAAAAAGCATCCAAACATTCAGTATCTCCTCCCTCTGCATGCAGACACTGAACTTTCCTCATAGAGATTAATTGATTCAATTCATCTCTATGAGGAGATGCTGATTGGCCAGGGCTATGTTTGAATTGTGCTCAGCCAATCCTATGGGGAAGCATTGTGAGTGGATCAGGCCACCACTTCTGATAATGTCAGCAGATAGCTTGTTTTTCTGAGGCAATCTGCATGCAGAGTTACAGCTTCAGGTTTGAATACAAGTAAGAGTTTACTATTTTTAGGGAGGCATTAGGGGCCAGGGTGGCTAGATGGTGGTTTTAACCCTATATGATCAGGAATACATGTTTGTGTTCCTGACCCTATAGTGCTCCTTTAAGATATAAGGACATTCTTCTTAAAATTGAAAACAATATTATTTATTTTTAATTTTTTTTTTTTCCATCTTACTCTGTCTCCCATTTTTTCCCCAAAAGCCAAATTAATGGATATAAAGGGTAAACGTAAATGCAGGAGAAGGATGGGGGTAGTGGCCCGGTAAATAAAATCTGTTATAACAAATGATGAAATATATTAAAAAAAAGTTATAAAATTCGCCATGCAATATGAGGTTGGTATAAAGGTCACTGTTATTTGGGATAAGGGAGATTAACACATAATTATTAACAAGAATTTGACTTAAGTATTTTTTGTTTTGTGTGAGATGTAGTAGATATAGTAACTTGTTGAAGAATAAAAAAGAATAGTATAATTAACAAGATATAGAAACAATAATTAGTAATATATTTGTAAATTTATTTAATTTATACAAAATCTTCACATGTGCCCTTGAACAACTGGATATCCAATAAACCTCCAACATCTACACTATATTGATGAGCCTGACTTTATACAAATTTTGTGAGTCTAACCGTGAAATTCAATACATAGAAGGTGTTTGTACTATTTTATGTTCTATATTTTTGTAGATATATCATATTTGGTTTTGTCATTTTATATGACCCTGGCTCCTTTTTTTTGGCACTAAGTTTAAAGGGGATATACGAGAAAAAAAAACCTCAAAAGGGGAAGCAGAGAAAGGACCTTCAATCCTTCCTAATTTTAACTCCTTTGAAATCTTTTACCATGCTATATCAGGCAACTCTAAAACTGATTTTTAATTCTCAGACCAACAAAACTGTACTGAACTATATACAGGTAAATGGAAACCACTTTCAAAACCTTATTTGATTAACTTGGCCTTTGCCAAATGTGGATAAATTTCTAGATATGGCACTCCTCACTGTGTTTTGCTGACTTTTAAAGCATCCAAAATATTTTTCAAGCCAATTCCATGGTGGATAGCAAGTGATCGCTAAGTGGAATGTATACAAGGAACGTGCTGTCTGGGACGTTTACGCACATCACGCTTCACGACGCAAGGATATACATGTGGGGTGGAACCAGAACTCGATTGTGCGTTCTACTGTTAACATCCACGCCGAAAATATCTGAAATCGATAGGCAATCAACATAAATACCTATTGGATCTACAGTAGAAGGTTCCCTGAAGAAGTTCAGGACATGGACGAAACACGTTGGACTTTTAATCTGTTTTTAACTGTATATGGTTTTAATTTTATTTCTGATGCCCCTTCCTGTGAGAACACAATATATTTCTGGCTCCAGAGATCCACTTATGTGGAGACATGCAGTCTATTTTATCCCGTGTGTAAGTGACTAGTAATTAAATATACTTTTGTACCTTACATTATTGCACTATTTAAGTTTTTTCCTTGCAATATTATAAACTCCACATTATCCACCAGTATTGGAAGAGAACCTATATTTGGAGATACCCCCTTGGGGGTACTATGCCTACTATTGAATACCATCTTGCTTCTTACTATTTTTAGTTTTTTTTTATTATTTTATTATTGTGTAGGTTATTTATACTTTTTTCACGTTTCAATTCAAAGTTTCTCCTTTTTGTTATACTTTTGTATACTTTGTGTATTATATATTTTTGGGTATTAGTGGGTGTAACGGAGCTCCGTGTACTCCGACCGAGTACCCTCCGTTGATGGATGCTCCTAGCGCTCTCAGAGGACTCCAAGCACTGCAGACGACACCACAACCACCGCAGGCTCCACAACCGCCGTAGCTTAACTGGAGCCGCGCTGTCTTCCTTCCACCCTGGATAGGATTCTGTCCTCCAGGACCGTGTGGGGAAAGACCTCTCCTCCAGGAGAGCGTATCCGGAAAAAGCTCTTAAAAGAGCTAAGTGATTAAGCTCAGGGGAATATGCAGAGCATAGCAATCCCCAGTGTGATACAGCAATTCCCTCCAATAACGAGACGAGGCTACGTTTTGAAGGGTCAAGAAGAACTGAGGACTGGGACACCCAGCCTGCTTTTTATTACAAAAAGGTACACACAGGACACTCCCAGTAGGAGGATGAAATTAACCAATCACATACATGGTACCACCCGCACGTCTCCTCCCCTCAGATAAACATATAACATAATTAAAGCATACAGTAAAAATACAGTTTTCACACATACACTGTAACTTTAAAACTATGCATTCAATCTCGATAAAAAATTACATATTTGAACTCATACATCAAACATAAACACTTCCAAAAATCAGCCAAATCCCCCCAGTGGATCAAAAGTTAGCTGGAGGTCCCTTTATGACCGACCACAAGCACAATTTCCATAGATTTGGGCTGTGCGGTCGGTCAATTTCATGCGAAAAAAACGACTAAGTCCCATTTCGAACGGAGTCTCTGGAGCTGCAAGTTCAGAATGGAAGAAGGTAAGGGTCAGCGGTGTTCGGTAAAATGTGTAGCCGATTTCAGTTCCACAGAATCTTTAGCATACACCGCTGACCGCATTCGAATGAACAAAGATGGCCGCCGCCACGTGCAATTAACCTGCAGTAACCTCACAGCCTGGGAGGTAAATTGCCTGCACACTTTAACTTCTGGGTGGTCCGCCTGTGTGGTACTTGGTTCAGTAAGCCCTATTTACTGAACCAAGTGGGAGAGAGCCAGGGGCAAGTTATTTTACAGGTCTGGGGACATAGTCTTAAAGGGACATTGTTCAGCAAAGTCACAATATGTCCCCAGACGGTTCTTAAAGGGCCATACACACCCAATAAAAGTTAATACGTTTTCAGGGGCACAATCTTCCAGGGGCCATAGTCATGAGGAAGGAGGCTGGCAAATAGGCTTCTCCACAATCCAGGGAAGCAGGGCAATTTTCCATTTAAAGGGCCAGTTACAAATAGCAATTTGTAACAGTGGGATACTTTTTTATGAGATTCTTTTTTCACCTTTTTTTTTACAATTGTATACATATTATGTTTATATTCAACCTGGATAATTGACAGCCGCTAGATTTTCACAGTGAGAAGACGCCAGCGTCCATAGGAAAGCATTGAGAATGCTTTCCTATGGACTGGCTGAATGCGCGTGCGTGTTTAACCCCTTCCTCTCCCTTGAGCCCGGTGGGAGGGGAACCCTCATGGCACTATAGTGGTCCTTTAATAATAAAGTTAAGTGTGATATTTATCATTCTATATTATTAAAAAAAATTGAATCTTTAGAAAGAAAGATCTTACAGATTGCATCATTAGAAGTAACAATTATATTTTGAAGATCTAGATATAAGAAAATGGAAAGACCGTGGAAACACTTATTTGGGAGACTTGAAGAAGAATGTTATAAAATCTCTCTCTCAATTACAAAATATTTATGAACTGCTTCCTGGTGAATGCTTTACGTATCTAAGATCTGTGAACTTATTGAAATCTAAATCAAGGTCTAAAGATTCTACTCTGGGTAAACTCTAAATGTAGATGAGAAAACAAAATTAATATCAAAGATAAAACTATATACAGTTTGAAAGCCAAGGGTAAACGGACTGGAATGATTAAATAGGAAGAAGATTTGGGTCAGAGTTTTTTTTTATTTATTTTTATTAGAAATCTGGCTAATCACATTTAGATTATTCAAAAAATCCATACAATGTTTCAGTATTTTTGAGACTCTATTGAAAATTCTCCATAGATGGTATTGAGTCCCGCAAATTTTATGTAAATACAATGTTAATATTTTTGAATACTGCTGGAGATGTAATTTGGAAACAGGGACTTTGTTCCATATATGGTGGAATTGTAAGAAGCTAGAAAAGATAAAATTGATAAGATAATAGAAGATGTCTTGAAAATACAGGTTTTAGTCAATGCTCAACCTCTTTCATTTCAAATTACCAACAAAATCCAGGCCTTAAGGGGGGGCGGGGCCGTGCCTCCGGGCCGACTGGATGCTACCCGCATGGGCTCCTGCAGAAATCCACCTTAAACAGCACCAAACACGACCCAAACCCCCTCAACAAAGCGAAACCTGCCGCATCTGAAAGGGGGACAGCTCCGACACTCACCCGATACCCGCACGCAGCTGACCGCGGGGCGGGCAGAGAGGACTGGATCGGGCCTACACATGGCCTCTGAGCACCGGCCGCCATTGCATGCAGCATGGCGCCGTAAACTGGCACAACGCAGAGCCAACCCGCCGCGAGGCAAGCATCCCTGGCGCGGGGAGACCCTTGGCCCGGGGCACGGCCCGTCTCCCCCCCTTGGCCGGCGGGGGATATCCCGGCCACATGGTGGCGACAGGTACCACAGCGGGAGCCCCCGCATGGACACCATGCCGACTACCTAAACTGGCAATGGCAAAGAGACGGCCAGCCAGCTGTAATGGACATCTGCACTGAGGAGGAATATACTAACACTAATACTAAACTGAGAAAACATCTAAGCAGGGACCGAGGACCGGCTAAAATGCACCCTTAAACGACCGAAGATGGAGTAAAAAAGAGAAATACTCACCATGAGGAGCGGATCAGGACAGCTCGTGCGGACTTCGGCACTGCTGAGCGCCAGGTGGATCCTCCGCGCTGATTACCTGCCAGCTGGAGAAGTGAGTGCCCCGGCTTCTGGGTTGGGGGTCCCCGGAAAGCCCTGTCCCTGATGCTGAGAGCCCTGTGGGGCGGGTCTGCGCAGTCCCTCCGGCGGACCGGTGGCCGGGAGGGGTGTGCGCCGGCCTCAAGTATGTGGCCGGCACCGGGAGAGACATTGGGACACGCGTTTCACTGAGTCTTGAGTGGTGATGGGGAGGTGCAGGGAGTGGGCGGCCTACGGACTCTAGGTGTGGGGGTCAAGTGGACAGTTTCTACTCCTGAGTGCCCACAGCGCCACGGTGACCTCGGACAGTGGGCGGGAGTCGGTATGGGGAAGACGGCTGGAGGCTTGGCTGCCTAAGAGACGTACTGCAGCTGTGCCGGGGGAGGCCCTCATCAGACATCTTCTACGTCCAGCGCTACTCCCTTACTGATATCATTTTTATATTGTTTATTATTTGTGCCTATCGTTATTGCATTCATATTTTATAATTTACTAGACGCTGAAACAATGCTACAAGCTACGACCGTTCACTGCCTAGCACTGCCGGACCAAAATATAATTTCTGCTATGAGTGCTTCAAACAACAATACGTAGCTATGGAAATGCGTTATAGAACAGCACCACTATTTGCCTTACGTTAGTTTGCTATGTTACACAGGTTTAGGCCTAACTAGAGGCAGTTGAATTACACCCATGTGGGGGGTACTAATGGCAAAATACGTAAGGATTGAGCCCGTGAAAAATTGTAGTACGGAACTAACCTGCCTAGACCTATACTTAAGGACCAAGGGCCTTAGCCTGCACGAAAATAAAATATAAATAAATAAATAAATAAAAATATAGCTTAAAATCAGCAGTTCTGTCAGAAACGCACCGCTCCATTATTATTTAGTCAGATAATTTATGCTTAATTCAAAAAATTACCATGTTATTTACATCTCAGAGCCCTCTAAGGCAACCGTTAAATGCCATTTATTATTGTTGACTTGATATCCAGACGAATGTAATATATAACGTATGTTAACATGCTTACATTTTACCTTAGAAAGACGCACATTATACATGTAGATACTAGTCATTATTACTGTAGTCACCACTGCTAACCTAAGGATTTTCATAAACGCACAGATTATACGACGCCACGGCAAGCCGCGCACACTAGGAATGAGCCCAAACATACTATAGGCCTATATGGCTTCCATACTAGACACAGCCTTAAGATACGCATCCTGGTATAGAAAATAAATGCCTAGCTACCAGCAGCAATTGCACAAATTGTTTTGCTTAGACATGCTACAATGCTTCGACAGGGGCTAAAGTTTACTGTTAATTGCCTACACATTACGCTTGTTACGTCATTGCTTAATGTTAATAGATAGGACTTTTCATCGCACCGAGATGCCTGCCCCTTATAATCCCATTACCATATATGAGCACTGTACCATATATACTAAAATGAATATACTAAAATGCTTGTTTATCCTGACCTATATGCCTCTGCGCAGGCAACCATATACTACATTCATTACCCTGTACTATGCCTGCTCATGCTTTTTTGCGACACTAATAAAAATATTCAAAACAAAATCCAGGCCTTAAAAGCTTTTTATCATCCACATATTATGGCTGAAAAAATGTGTTTAGCACAAATTAAATTTAGTACCTGGTTGGAATGAATTTATTATACAGATCATCAGTTTACCATGGAACAATATGCCTTTAAGAATAGAAATAATATGAAATTATATGAAGAAATGTGGGGTCCATTGGTATCGATCACAAAAGTATTTGGAAAACTGGCTTTAGCCCACAGCCTCACTTATTTTATGGAAAATATATTTTACAAAATTATTTTTGTCTTTTTTTCTTTTTCTGAATGATATGAGTATTTTTTATGTCTTATTTGTTGGTTTTAATTTTGTACAATATATGGAAAATATTGTAAAATCTAAAGAAATATCTGTACAGTTTTTTTTGACTGTTGCATTGTCATACAATTTATTTAAAAAAATTCTAATAAAAATATTTTAATAAAAGTTACTGTATTTGTATGTGTGCTTAATGTAAAGTCTTTTATGCAAATGTAAAGTCTTTATACACACAGTTCTCTTAAGTAGAAAAGGCAATGCTGAGACACATCAGAGAATAGTTTAACAGTGCTTCAGCTGGAACCTCAGAAAAAATCTTCTCTTGGTTCTACTCAGGAGTCTTCTAATATTAACACAATGATGATTATTCAAGGAACTCCAAGTGTACACAAATTAATTTTGAATGGTAAAACTGGAGCAAAAAAAGCCAAATTGTGACTAAGGTTGAGTTGTTTATCCACCATTTTTACATTTATATTTAACTCCGCAAAATGTGGAGCTTAGTGAAAACCCTGTACCTATTCTGTGCTTTTAAGAAAGTGAAAATTGGTATTCATAATTTGAGAGTACACATTTTTATTTTTGGGTGCTCTGTGAGAGTGTCCTGTGTGCGAAGAGCTTCTGGTGATATTTAAAATCTCAGAAAAAGAAACATTACTCCATTTTTGTGAAGGGTATTTGAGTTTTATTTTACATGTAAACCATCGGCTTCTCTTGTTTCTTCACGAGCGGCTGGATTAACGGACCCCTATGGTTTGGAGAGAGACAAATATGTCTCCAAAAATACACTTTTAAATACACTCATACGTGGACATTTCGACAGTGAAAACAGATATGAAGTCTTGCTTTACACCCATCATTGGGACATATGAGATCGGGTCTGTCAGTGGTGCGTTACCGCTGGACTCTGAACAGGGACATTTAACAGTTTAAATACAGCAAGACAGAGTGACAAACATTTTAAATAAAGAAGCCACATTCATTTCACTTACAAACCCTGGAAAATAGAGAAAAACATGTTTTCATATCGGAATTCAGAGTAAACACACTGCAAGGATAAGCTTAATTTAACTATTGATTTATAAAAAAATAAATAAAAATTTAATGTATCCAGTTTGTCCACTCACCTGCCCTAAACTTCCCTTCTTCACTTTCACTTCGTCTGTAGTGCGCAGGATAATGACTTCTGTCAAAAATTAAAGGACCACTTAAGACACTTAATGTCAATGAAGTGGTCTCTGTGCAGAGGTCATGTCACTTAATCCTGCAATGTAAAACTTTGCATTGGAGAAGATTGTGGAGGATGTCAGTTTGGATGCAGTAGTGGAGTCCAAGGGCATAAAAAAGAGGTTAATAATTATTAGTTAACTTTAATAATTTTAATGCCAAAGGGGGTGGATAGAAGGGAATCTATGGTCTCGAAATAAGGATTGTTGTTTTGGAGACTATAGGTTCCTTTTAACCCCTTAAGGACCAAACTTCTGGAATAAAAGGGAATCATGACATGTCAGACATGTCATGTGTCCTTAAGGGGTTAAAGGAACACTCAGTACACCATGACAATCAATGCTCATTATACAGATTATGGTCCACAGAGGTCCCTTGTCTGCTTGCACTCAAATTTCTGAAAACTGCATCAGTTTCAGAAAATTATCACTGAAGGAAGGCAAGGCATTCTCTCTGCCAGTCTGCAATCTCATCTATAGAATTGAAATTCTTAATGTAATCATACCAAATAAATTACTGAATTGATCTCAAAACAGTCTATATTTAAAAAAAAAAAAAAAAAAGTATTTTACACTTGTACAGTAGCCGTTATACACTGCAATAGGCACAAAAGTAGGCTTGTACATATTATTCAGATAGCCTAAAAATATTTATTTAAAACGTCACCAGAATTTTATTAAGATGGACCTGTAACAAGCCTGCTATAGTTGGATTTTCTGAAAACTAAAAAAAAAAAATGTACAATCTTAGTATGCAAACGAAATAGATTGCATTTAATGTTTTAATAACTACTTTTAAAAGATGTGTTAACAGTCTTTTCAAATACTTATATCTGGGACTGATAAGTAGCAAACGCCCCATAGCATAACAAGTTTCTTGGCAAGTAGATCTAAATCAATTACTAAGAAAATCTAAACCCAGATTAAGCATTTTTAAAAACGTCAACACAATCTAATTACAAACAAATATCTGATTTATGTTTTAATGGGTGACTAAAATGGCAAATCCGAAAGCATTCTGCTGTACGCTGGACCAAAAGATGCAGCATCAACAATAGTGACATGTTTAAAAAGTGACACATTTTTGAATTGGTAATATGATGGAGAAATAGAATGAATTCCATTATATGTTTAACATGTAGGGAAATAAATAGACTTAACAGCACATTTTTGTTTTATTTTAAAATATCACATTTTTGCATGAATTTTTTTTTATGAAAAATGAAGTTTTTTGGACTAACAAAACAAAACAATAAAAAAATCTGTTACCTGAAAGAATGGGAGAATTAAAAAAAAGGAATTTAAATTTCCAAATAAATATAGCCAAGCATAAAATATTTTTGAGTTTCAGACTTTATAGTTTAGCTATTTGATCTATTTTGAATTCTCCCTATTTTCTGGTTTAGAAAGAAAATCTTTTTACAAACCCTGTGTAAATTTCTCTTTTTTTTTTGTTTTTTAATCACGGACTTTCCCAGATCAGCGATCTTTAAGGCCAAGTTTTTTTCTGGATAAAAAGAAAGCTTTCTTTTGTCTTCTCCAACGTCACAGCTTACGCCAAGGTTTTCCAGTGTGTTAAAGTGACATAATTATAATATCTTATTGGACTGGTAACAAAACTTGACTAACATATAAAAGAAAAATAATCTCAAAAATGTACAATCTAACTTAAAATTAATTATGGCTATGGTTGATATGAATAATTATTTTTTTGTGCTTGCAAATTCAGGAATTTGTGTGATATCATACATAAATGAGAAGAACAAAGCATAAGCTCAGTGTTTTTAAAAACAAGACCTTGAATGTGTTGTCTAAATTACATCTCTTGAAATAGGTCTGCATCTTCAATATAGCTTTGTTCTAGTAGAATCCTCAAACATGTCACTGGGTACTAGCTGACTTGCCCTTGGAGGCACGTTTAAAAAACCATCATTGAATTTATACTCTTATGACTTACAGCCAATTATTTTTGAGTAACTAAACAATATGAAACAGGTTTATTTTCTCCTCATTGACAAAGTTCTAACCAATATGGCAATATATGGTACTCTCCCATGGAAAGAGAAAGTTTTAATGTCTCTGAGAGGCCAGCAGTACAAGGGATAAATATGAATTTCAGCATCCCTTCAGGCTCCCTGAATTTACATCAGTGGGAGGAGGCACAGCAGCTGGCCCGCGGAGGTTCTCGTTCTCAAAGGATTTGCTCAGAGCCAGATGAGGATATATCTAAGAGTCTCCAAGCTGCATAAGGGTTAAGTTCATCTTGGTCTCTGCAGAGTGCCCATACGTACAGCATCCGTAATACCTTGTCCTGGAAATACAAAGACAACTATTTCCAAGATTGTATATAAAACAAAAACAAACAACAACAAAAAATCTAGATTGCGTGCTTTTTAATTGGTTATTAAATCATGTAATTATATTTTAATAAAAGTTGTCCTTTGGAGGCCACAAAATTAGCCCGGAATGTCAAAACAGCAGTCTGCTAGTTTCAGACCATAAAGGCTGTGAGAGTGGACATTTTTCTTTTACCAAAAAGAAAATATATATGTCACAGTATACACAGTATCTCACAAAAGTAAATACACCCCTCACATTTTTGTATATATTTTATTATATCTTTTCATTTGACAACACTGAAGAAATGGCACTCTGCTACAACGTAAAGTAGTAAGTGTACAGCCTGTATAACAGTGTAAATTTGCTGTCCCTCAAAATAACTCAACACACAGCCATTAATGTCTAAACTGTTGGCAACAAAAGTAAGTACATCCCAAAGTGTCAATATTTTGTGTAACCACCATTATTTTCCAACACTGCCTTAAAGGGACCCTATAGTCACCAGAACAACTACAGCTTAATGTAGTTGTTCTGGTGAGTATAATAGCGCTCTTCACGCATTTTCATGTAAACACTGCCTTTTCAGAGAATTTCAGAGAAAAGGCAGTGTTTACATGGCCCCTAGGAACACCTCCAAGTGGCCACTCCTTAGATTGCCAATGGAGAGGCTTCCTGGTTCAGGGCTGCACAGTAAGCAGTCCTGTCGTTCAGCGTCCCCACGCCGGTGGACACGCACGGCGCTGTAAATAAGGTGAGTTTTTTATTTTTCTATGGGTCCTTAAGGGGAGGGGGGGGCAAGCAACCTAAAGAGTATGTTTAGCACTATAGGGTCAGGAATACATGTTTGTGTTCCTGATCCTATAGTGATTCATTAACCCTCACATGCATGGAGTTCACCAGAGCTTCACAGGTTGCCACTGGAGTCCTCTTCCACTCCTCCATGACGACATCACGGAGCTGGTGGATGTTAGAAACCTTGCGCTCCCCCATCTTCCGTTAGAAGATGCCCCACAGATGCTCAATAGGGTTTAAGTCTGGAGTCCATGGCCAGTCCATCACCTTTACCTTCAGCTTCTTTAACAAGTCAGTGGTCACTTGGAGGTGTGTTCGTGGGGTCGTTATCATGTTGGAACACTGCCCTGCGGCCCAGTCTCCGAAGGAAGGGGATCATGCTCTGCTTCAGTATGTCACAGTACATGTTGGCATTCATGGTTTCCTCAATGAACTGTAGCTCCCCAGTGCTGGCAGCACTCATGCAGGCCCAGACCATGACACTCCAACCACCATGCTTGACTGTAGGCAAGACACACTTGTCTTTGTAATCCTCACCTGGTTGCAGCCACACACGCTTGATACCATCTGAACCAAATAAGTTTAGACATAGTTCCAGTAATCCATGTCCATAGTCTGCTTGTCTTCAGCAAACGGTTTGCGTGCTTTCTTGGGCATCATCTTTAGAAGAGGCTTCCTTCTGGAACGACAGCCATGCAGATCAATTCGATGCAGTGTGCGGCGTATGGTCGGAGCACCCCATCAACCTCTGCAGCAATGCTGGCAGCACTCATACGTCTATTTACCAAAGACAAACATTGGATATGACACTGAGCATGTGTACCTAACTTCTTTGATCGACCATGGTGAGGCCTGTTCTGAGTGGAACCGCTGTATGTTCTTGCCCACCGTACCACAGCACAGTTTCAGGGTTTTCGCAATCTTCTTATAGCCTATGCCATTTTTATGTAGAGCAACAATCCTTTTTTTCCAGATTTTTTTGCCATGAGGTGCCATGTTGAACTTCCAGTGATTAGTATGAGAGTGATAACACCAAATGTAATCCACATGCTCCCCATTCACGCCTGAGACCTTGTAACACTAACGAGTCACATGACACCAGGGAGGAAAAATGGCTTATTGTCCCCAATTTGGCATTTCCACTTAGGGGTGTACTCACTTTTGTTGCCAACTGTTTAACCATTAATGGCTGTGTGTTGAGTTATTTTGAGGGGACAGCACTGTTACACTGTTATACAGGCTGTACACCTACTACTTTACATTGTAGCAGAGTGTCATTTCTTCAGTGTTTTCACGTGAAAAGATATAATAAAATATTTACGAAAATGTAAGGGGTGTACTCACTTTTGTGAGAGATATATATCTCATACACCCCCCCCCCCCCCCCCCCCCAATCTTACTGTGCGTCTATTAGAGACAAATAAGTAAAACAAAAATAGTCACTTTACTAGTCTGAAAGCCTTTTTTAGACTTAAGGCCATGCATCTGTTCTATTCAGATGCTCTGCCAGGTGCTCAGAACGTTTGAGCCCTCTGTGGTTGCTAGATTGTAGGCCAATATAGTTTGACTCATAGAAGAGCCTGTATGGAAGGGGAAGGTAAAGCAGGATTTGCATTTTGCAGAGGGACTGCGAAAAAAAAAAATTCCTTCTTCGCTTGATGGAGACTAACGCAGGAGTTGAGAGAAATACAGATTTAGCTTTCATTTTGCATTGCTCTATCTAAACAACACATGGTACACATTTAAACACTGAACAACGTATTTAAAGACGAGTCCGGGTGCCTTTGCAAGGCAAACATCCAAATAACATAACCAACACTTAACCGAAAAAGGCATATATATATACAATACTTACAGGATCTCCTTCTACCACTTCGCCCTTCTGATTTGTGACTACCATAACAAGTTGAGCTTGGAAAGTTATAATAAGCACTGGTCCTTGCTCCATCATCTTTCCCATTGCAAGCTGGAAAGTAATTAAAGGGTCAATTGCACATCATATTCATTACCCTACAAATGCAGGAATGTGAACTTCCTCTTATTATCCATTATCAAAATAATATACGCAATTTAATGAGATGTGCTTTTAACGGTTATATTAAATCACAACGTAGCATCAAATATTGTACACTTTGGTTTCCAAATGAAAATAAGATCATTGGAATTTTTTGTTTTTTCTTTCTTTGAACCGTCTAAAATATTAATAAAAAGACCAATAGTTTGGTGGATACAATTAGGACTAAATTAATACACACAATATTAATCATGAAAAACAATACACTCACTGTGTGGAGTTGTGTTTTCTAATGAAGCAGTATTGTATTTAAAGGGACACTCCAGGCACCCAGACCACTGCTTCCCATTGGAGTGGTCTGGTTGCCAACTCCCACTACCCTTAACCCAGCAACTGTAATTATTGCAGTTTTTATAAACTGCAATATTTACCTTGCAGGGTTAACTCCTCCTCTAGTGGCTGTCTACTAGACAGCCACTAGAGGGCACTTCCAGGATTATAGCACAGATTTGCTGTGCTATAGCGTCGCTGGACGTCCTCACGCTATGTGGGGACTTTCAGCGTCGCTAAAATCCCTATAGGAAAGCATTGAAAGTATTTTCAATGCTCTCCAATGGGGAGGTCTAATGCGCGTGATCAGTCCTCCCCCGCCGGCTGACTAGGTGACGGGGAGGGGCGTGGGCGGACCAAGAAGCAGCGCCGCGGGACATCGTCGCTGCCTCTGGTAAGTCACTGAAGGGGTTTTGATCCCTTCAGCAACCGGGGATGGGAGGAGGGAGGAAGACGGGACCTGCAGTGCCAGGAAAACGGGTTGCTTTCCTGGCACTGGAGAGTCCCTTTAAGGTATATTAGGATAGTAAGAAAATTATTGGAGTTTATACACCTTTAATAACACCATTATTTTCACCCTTTTTTCTCTAAAATTTAAAGGCAGATCACACCATCCAAATAGAGATGGCATGCTTGCGCAAAAATATTTAGTTAAACAAATTACTAGAGAATTTATCTTTCTTTAAACAAAAAAAAAAAAAAAAAGAAACATCAGAAATGAAATGTGTGCTGGTGTATGAAGGAATCCTCTGATCACAAAAGAGACAAAGGGGCAAACGTTGCATAATCCCTCCAATTACTATACTGGAGTAATACCTGTCCTCTAAAAAGACCAAATTTTATCGAGGGAGGCCAGGCAGTCTAACACCTCACCATATTTGCCATATGTAGGCAATTCATTTTTCTCATAATGACATCAAAGTCTGGCACCATTACTATCCATATCCGTGCCAAACAGGAACGTGAAGATGTGAAAATATTATGGCACAATCTCAGACTAGATCTGGTTAGGCTGAAGCCTGAGGGGGGACCATTCAATATGGCCAGTTTAATCCGATTGTACCATAATCTTAATCGAAAAAGACTAGCCTGGGCAAGCAAAGTATATGCAACCACACGTCTATGGCTGGGAGTTCACCATGATCACAGACCTCTCTAACTTTGTATTAATGGATAATAGGTAACTGCTTTGGGGGTGGATGGGTCTGCAGCTTTAAAACACAGGAAGACAAAGCAAATTGAATGAGGGCAATGCAAAGCCCTGTAGTGGAGGAGTGTGATGTACACAGTCACTTTTTAATATTTCACTAGCCTATGTGGTGAATTGTTGTTAACATGCTCGTTTTGCACATATGTTGATATATTTATGTGGATGTATGTTTGTGAGTGCCTTTTGTCTCTTCTTTTTTTTTTTTTGTAAATAAATGTATTTATGATTTTTATCTTTGCATCTCTCTCACTTTTATTTGCCCATTTTGAAGGCATTTGGGGAATGTATTCATTTACTATCTTGGTTTTGACGCCCTCTATTGTTTGTGTGGTACTTTTTTGGGGTCTGTTTGGGGGGGTTTCGAGAGTGGCTGCAATTTTTCAGATTTAAACTTTATTCTATTTCAACACCAATGCAGCTGTCACATTTCTTGGTGTTTAGTTACTTTTGAATATCTGTTAGCTTGTTAACAAGGAAGTAGGAATTCTAGTGGAATAGTAAGGGTTTGTTCTATACTTTCAAATGTAACAAACTGAAATCAAAACGGCAAAATGCAGTTCCAAATAGCCAAACTGCAATTTAGAGTCCCTAAATAATTGGATTAAAGGGTCACTATAGTGTCAGGAAAACACACTAGTTTTCCTGACACTATATAACCCTTAGGTCCCTCCCCACCCTCAGGGCCCCCGCTCTCTTGGCGCTGAAGGGGTTAAAACCCCTTCAGTTACTTACTTTAATCCAGCACCGGGCTCCCTCTGTGCTGATGACCTCTCCTCCCCCGCCGACGTCAGTTCCCGAGTGGAGCGGAATGCGCATGCGCAGCAAGAGCTGCACGCACATTTAAACAGTCCATAGGAAAGCATTTCTCAATGCTTTCCTATGGACGTTCTGCATGCTGAATGCGATTTTCGCATCCAGCGTCGCAGAAGCGCCTCTTGCGGCTGTCAGGAAGACAGCCACTAGAGGCTGGATTAACCCTGCAATGTAAACATAGCAGTTTCTCTGTAACTGCTATGTTTACATTTGAAGGGTTAAAACCTGGGGGACCTGGCACCCAGACCACTTCATTGAGCTGAAGTGGTCTGGGTGACTATAGTGTCCATTTAACTGTTCTAAATAACAAATACATTGAATCCTTTAAATTACAGCAATTACGTCCCCAACAAAGGTTTAATAATTTGCAAAGTCCAGAACAGTGATGGGGAAACTAAAAGATAAGTCACTGCATTTAACAAACATTTTATGTAAAACTATTTTAGACAAGGTTTACTAGAAATGTTGATGCTAACTTTGTAGTCATGGCTACTTAAATGTTCATTCCACTTTCTTTTTTGACTTTCTTGGAAGTTCAGAAATTTTCTTAAGGACATATACTGTAGTTGTGTACAAGCTCAGAGTATCGTACACCCAGCTGTTCTGCACCCCAAAACCTTTATCTGTACAACGTTATATTCTAGCAAATGCAAAGACTCGGACAATAAAGTTGCAGTATTACAGTACATAAAAAAACTACTTCATTAATAAACAAAATATATAACTTATGACAAATATTGTAAATATTGCAAACAAGCAGCAATTTGTTTAGGTCATTATTTTCACAGTTACTTTAGAATGCTGTTAAAAAAATAGCTACTCACATCGAGATTGTCAATATCCAGAATCCTAGAGCGGAATTGGAGACCCATAGCTTTGGCCTGCTGGATGGGGTGCGCCATCTGACTATACGTCTAAAATAAAGAGAAGGCTTGGTATCTCTCATACAAATCAGGATCACAACATTTGACCGTGGTACAAATCAGGATCACAAAACTTAAATAGAAATGTTTGACAGAGCCACTAAAATAAATGGGGATGCTATGTGAAAGTAAAAAAGAAATGGGGGTGCTGAGAGGTTTATTTGTCATGTAACCATTTAAGGGATACTTGGGCCGATAGCAAATATTCGTTTGGGAGACAGGTTTATGATCTAAAACTTGGGTAAAGATTGCCACAGACAGTAGAAGGTAGAGGAGTCAGAAATGGCTCCATTAGGAGAAACCCATTACTAAGGGCAGTGGTATATTTATATATAAAGCATGCCTTACATAACTTATTTAAATGATGTGTGAAAGCATGGCTTATCATTACTGGGAGCCAAACTTATTTAAATGATGTGTGAAAGCATGTCTTAATGGACTAAGCAAAATTTGATGCTAGCTGCCCCTGAAACGGGATTTAACATGGCACACGTCTAATCACTATATTTTCCGTTCATTGCTGTAATTGCCTCAATAATTGATTAGTAGCAAAATTATATGACAACCACTTAATTTCTGGAGATACTTCAAAGCAATTAAATCAAATTAAAATCCGTACACCTAGGGGTTAAAAACAAATGAGCTACAATACGGTTCATGATCACTATAAAAGAGTAATTTGCGATTGGCTTTTACATTGATTGCACTGACTCAGCATTTGCTGCTGGATTACAAGAAAGTCAAGCCCCACTGCCTGCCAATAGTGGCTTGTAACGGGGCAGGGCTCAAAACTTCCACGTGCCACTAGCCATTGGCAAATGGAAATTTAGCTTTGGTGAACAGAAATGAATCTCTGGCCGCAGGGAATATCCAGGCTTGCAGTGGCTAGTGCAGGCATAGGCAACCTTCGACACTCCAGATGTTTTGGACTACACCTGCCATGATGCTTTGCCCACATTACGGGTGTAAGAGCATTATGGGGGATGTAGTCCAAAACATCTGGAGTGCCGAAGGTTGCCTATCCCTGTTCTAGTGTCTAAGTCCTGGCTAGTAGTATAGGATTTGAAAAGAAGCAAAACAGGGTATTAAACTAACAGTATGTACAGACTGTCAGTGTACTTTGTGCAATTGTACTGACACTTCATTTGTCATATTGTTAAATACACACACGCACAACATATGATAAGGAAGGTTTCTCCTGAATATAGAAAATGTGCTACTTACCGCTTCATAACACCAGTCTTTCAGGACATCAAGGTCACCTCTTATCATGGCCTATAAACCAAGAAGGAATCAAGGGTTAGTGTAACAATATAATACACATAACAGTAATTCACAGCAGAAAACACAACGTAACTTTAAACAGAGTAAACATTAAGCATGTGTCCTAACCTATCTTTGTAATAACAATGTAATAAAACATATGTTTGTAGCTGGAATCATTTACGAATGCCAATTAAGTTACAAAATGTAAGTTCTGGAATAACACTCTGTACTATTCACTTCTCTGGCTATTATGAAGTTGTCACATGTCATTAAAATAGCCCGTGCAGGATAGGATATGTCAGCAGACGGCTTAAAATAAAAATGTTAAATAAATAAATGCTGTGCATAATGACAAATGAATGATAAGGCTATCGCTATACCTCCAGGATGTTGGGAATAATATCTCTCTCACACAGTTTTAAAAACGTATCCTTGTCGAAGCTTGGGTCGGCTTTCAGAATCTCTGTGAGGACCTCAGACATTTCGGTTTTAGAAAACAGACCACCTTTAAGAAAAACAAATTTATCAAAGAAAATAAATGAGGAAAACAAGAAAGAATCAGAAGAATACCCAGCTGACAAATCAAGGAAAATTTATCACAGACATTTTTCATTCCAATGTTCAGTGAATTTTTGGTACAATCTATATAATCTGTTGGATTTTTCCATCTATTGTCTTTTTGCACCAAAACTGTAATTTTTTTTTACATACTCCATTCTTGGAGGACACAACAAATTTATGAATATTTACGCCATTTTTTCTGACAGATAAGTGCAGGATTTTTTTTCTGCCGCTAAAAATTTGGGGTTCTTTTGAAATAGAAATTTCTTTGAAAACTTGAGGAATTTACCAAGACCAACTTCTCTTTTTAACGGCCACTATCACTTTAACAAGTATATCTACCCTGAAAGTCCTTTACAGCAAAAGGCTGATTCTAACCAACAAAACACCAAACTAAATCCCATACCTATATTTTGCTTTCCGGTTTATGGCAACTGCACACTTTCTGCCCACCACCGGAGAGAAGGGGCAAAGTCTCAGAGCCAGAGAATGAAGTATGATGGTTTCATTAGAGCCTTTTCAGTGCTGTACATATGGGGATTCAAAGCAAATGTAGGACATTTGATGCATCTTTTAATTAAGGTGTTATTCCAACCTACATGATCACTTCTAAAAGCTTTTAGAGGTGGTCCTGGAGCAAGCAATTCGTATGTGCAGTTTTACAGCTTGAAAACGCTGCTTATGCAGAGACATGAGTCTAGTTGTATCCCCAACATACATGACTTAGGAAGGCCGAAAATCTGTTCTGGACTGCCTAATGTAAGTCCTGTGCAAACACTATGTCCGTTGTCAGCATATACTGCGCATAATCACATTTGCAGGCTTTGCTGCAAGCAGAAGCCAACTAAATTACTACTGTAGAATTGGTTTCCTTACTTCTACTTTTTTGCAAGCCCTCCCCACCTCCCTATATGAGTTTTCATTTGTCTGTACCTTTTTTCTTTGTCCCCTTCCTAATGCAAGCCATGCCAGTCCTCTGTGCCTCCATACCTGTGAACACTCTCTCCCCTTTTTGGTTCAGAGCGCTGCCTTGGGGGTGTGTATGGAATCGGGAGGTGGGCAGGCTTTAGTGTTGAGATGAGCTCTTACTCAGCTAATCTCGACACTTGTGAATGCATGCACATTCTAATAGAGAATCATTGGATTCAAAGATTCTTTATCAGAAGAAACAGATTGGCACATTTGCAGGTAGCCACACATGTGCCCAAGGTCCCGCAATGCTTCTCTAAGAGAAGCATTAGATTGGAGAGTGAACCGGAAGAGGATGATGTGGCATGGCGACGGAGGAGTGGTGGAAATCATCAGGGAGAACGCAGTGCTCAATTCTAGGTACATTTTAAGCTCTTTTTCAAAACATTAATTGGGCCAAAAATTGGGGTGTGGGTTAAAGTGTCACTCCAAGCATCATAACCACTACATTACCCTGGCCAGTTCCCCTGTAATGGGAATCAGGTTTGAGAAAGGCCCTGCATGGCCAGTGTCACCTTTTTCTTTGGCGACTTAAAAAAAAAGATCTTTAGGTTTAAAGATTTGTGCTTGACATTTCTATTTCTCCCCTGTAATGGGGCTCTCCATTAATTAACAGAACTAGAGCAGCTGGAGGCTGATATAGTCACCATTCATTGGCTGAGAGCATCAGCTGACCACTCATAGCCGGTGAATGACACTGTGCAAAGATATTTGCACATAATTGACATTAGCCAACCAAGCGCTGTTTAGCTAATAAAGACCTTATGACAATGACGACTGTACTGATGTGCTCTTTGGGCAAGAATACATTTTAAACAATACATTACACTATACTGAACTGACTAAAAGTTTATCTAGCTTAAAGTGAACTAGTCAACCACACATGTTGCTGTAAAGGTTTCACTTTAAAATCCCTGTAGCGCACTAACTGTAGGGAAAAGCAAACTATGTTGTTGTGAACTGCAACTTCCATAATGCAAATGCATTACAAGGGAATATATATATATATATATATATATATATATATATATATATATATATATAACCAGTGCTGCAGATTAATAAGGGCAGTACTGCAAGCAATTTATAATAAGTCCAGGGAGTGCACATTTAGATTTTTGGTTTTGTGTATATGACAGAAGTTGCACTATGGCTATAAAAATACTGAGATGTCAAGTGCAGAGCGAACGAACGAACACCATTTGTATACAATTTTACCTATGAGGTCGCTGACTTTGTCGGTAATGGTACGTGATGCTCTAATAAAAGCGTTATCACTCTCATCGTACTTCATTTTCATCTCAAAGAATCCTGTTTGTAACAGAAAAATATAGCTGTAATTTACAACAAAAAAAAATACTGAAATTATATCACATGGAATGCAGACAGGGAAAGCAACCACTTGCCATTTGCCATTTTCTCTATTAATTCACATTGGAAACATTCTGCAAGTCAGCTATGATCCCAGCTCAGCTACTTTGGCATAAAATTTTCAAATTCACTTTGAATTCTCACTTTGTAAACAATTCCAAAGGTTCTAAATAGGCTTACACATTTTAAAGGAAACAATCATAAAACTGTATATTGAATGCATAGCACGCATAGCGTGAAAACGTCCAGAGTCACGTGACCTATCCACCCAGAGGTCCTTCTAGTGACTGTCTGATGGACAGCCACTAGAGTTGGTGTTAACCCTAGCAGATAATTATTGCAGTTTCTTAAAAACTGCAATAATTACCTGCTGAGGATTAAAGGACATGGGACACTGTACCCAGACAACTTCAATGAACGGAAGTGGTCTGGGTGCCTATAGTGTCTCTTTAACCCCTTAAGGACACATGACATGTGTGACATGTCATGATTCCCTTTTATTCCAGAAGTTTGGTCCTTAAGGGGTTAAAGTCTACAGATAACAATTTTCAAACAATTTCCTAAGCAGGTAATTATTGCAATTTTTAAAATTATCTGCTAGGGTTAACACCAACTCTAGTGGCAGTCTATCAGACAGTCACTAGAGGGACCTCCGGCCGAATAGGCGACTTTTGGTCACCTGACGCTGGGCGTTTCCACGCTCTGCATGGGGACGTCCAGTGTCACCAAAAATCTCAGAAAAGCATTGAATAATGCTCTCCTATGGGGAAATCCTAATGCGAGCGTGGCCACTGCCACACATGCACATTAGGTCTCCGCCGCCGAGAAAAGGCAGAGCCGAGCCCAGGACACAGGTAAGTGACAGAAGGGATTTGGGGGGTGGGGGGAGAAGCTTGACGGAAGGTAAGGCTATAGTGCCAGGAAAGCAAGTTTGTTTTCCTGGCAGTATGGTTTCCCTTTAAGTGACAATTTCCAGGTTTTCGAAAAGGTAAGTTGTTGTAAGGATGTATCAGTGTTTCCAAATTAGAAAGGTACAGACACCACTGAACAAGGATCGTGTTTGCATAATATGAAATCTAGATTTTAATTCAACAGCATCAATAAACAGACACTTTTTTTTTTTTTTTTTACTCTTTTTCACTATTAAGTAGATAATGTTTAATACGAGAGGGTCCAATGTCATGGTTAAAAAAAAAAAAAATACACTTAAGGATAATATATAGTCTATAAAATGTACACAGTCTTTCAAGAATCACCAGTCCAATAAATAATGCACATTGAAACCAGGAACTCTAAATAGTTACACGGAAGGCTGACTAAATATGTACTTTTAATCAGACTTTACAGGGGTTAGCTCAGTGCATGCAACCTATCACTGCCTCTAAACGTTCAACAGTAGTAAAGTTCTCATTGTCCCTGTGACAGGTGAAGGTTTGGGTTTCATGTTCCAGGAGAGCCCTTGCACCTGAAAAAGATTTGACAAAAAAAAGGGGGACAGCACTCAAAGGCTGTCTGCACCATGACCTCCACAAAGATCTTAGTTGTATGGTGCTTAGAGTATCCATTTAAACCACCAAGAAAAGAGTTCACTACTGATGATGAGACCCAGGAGACTAGTCTCACAACCGCAGCTATCAAATTTCTATGTAGTAGCATTATCCAGATTACATTTAGTTGTACTTACTATTAAATACTACATTGTTGTCCTTGAAATCTTTCCATTGTTGGAACCACTTTGAATCCTTATGGAGCACCACACCCATAGCTTCTCTGTAAAAGTTACCATATGAATAGCACAATTAGATCCCTGTAAAAAGACTGTTAGATGAAACATGAATGAAAGATGTTGCAAGGCGTTAAAGGGACACTATAGTCACCAAAACAACTTTGGCTTTATGTATAGATCATGCCCCCCGCAGTCTCACTGCTCAGTTCTCTGCCAATTAGGAGTTAAATTACTTTTTGTTTATGCAGCCTAGTTACACCTCCCTGCATGTGACTTACACAACCTTCCTAAACACTTCCCGCAAAGAGAGATCTAATGTTTAAAACTTCCCTTATTGCACAATCCGTTTAATTTATCATTTATTTTCTCCTACTCTAGCTTTCTAGAACCTGCATGAGCCTCCTGTGCATGAATAAAGCTCAATTTTCAGTGCAGGATACAAACATTTCTAAAGCAAGTTAACATCACACTGAAAATTATTTAATTTTTTTTATGCAGGCTGTATGAGTCACAGCCAAGGGAGGAGTGACTAGGGCTGCATGGACAGAAACAATAGTGATTTAACTCCTAAAAGGCAGAGAATTGAGCAGTGAGACTGCAGGGGCATGCATGATCTATGCACAAAAAACGCTTAATTAAGCTAAAGCTATTTTGATGCCTATAGTGTCCCTTTAATTACAGAATACAAATCTAAAAACAATTCTGATCTGGTTATGGAAATGTGTTCTTTCAAAACCATAGAGTAGTCACTGTGCTCCCCTAATGCATCAATTAAGCCTTAATGAAAATGGCCCTGTTTTAAAAGAACACAGTGATTAGAAATGCATACATGTATTTCTAATGCTGGAGTGCTGCATAGTCTATTTAGATTGTGAGACCAACCCCTTAAAATGAAGAGATCCTTTACCTGTAATTTAGAAGCGAGACGAGGTTGCCTCAATGCAGCTCCACTCCGCTGCCTCGTGGAGAAGCATTGGCATCCTAAGATACTTGCTTAGTAACAGCAGTGTCATCTTTAGAATGCTTTTAGAGAAGCAGTAAATCAATTGCCTCTCTTCTGAGCGAGCACTCAAAGCAAATATGGAAGAGTACCCGTTCTAAGGCATTTCTAAAACAAAATGCGGATTTTATTTTTTTACTTTTATAAAATAAAAACTAAATAGATAAAGGGGACAGCAATTTTAAAAACAGACAGCCGTCCTTACTTACCGACTGGTCTCTGTTCTTATGACTCGGTCGTAAAACGAATTGGTCGGTAAGTAAGAATGCGCTAAAGAGCAGGTCTAAGTCAGGTGGAATTCCCCCGAACATAGACCAACTCACTAGTGCAGCGAATCCTTCAAAGGTATGTTCGGGGAAAATAACCTGAACATAGACCAGCTCACTAAAGCAGGGAATCCCTTGAATCTATGTTCGGGGGAAATTCACAGAAAATAGACCAGCACTCTAATATGGGGAGTCCCTTGAAACCCCGCGCTAGAGAGCTGGTCATTAGTCTGAGCCATCGTATGGCAGGTAAGTCACAAAGTGAAGACTACCTGTATAAAGCATATCAGCAAGCTGAAGTGCTTTTTGTGTTTGGAATGTTCGTTTAAAGGTTATCTACCTATCATAACACTACTTCTTTGTAACTCAAGATATTTAATGCTCACTACATCCACTTTGTTGTACTTGAATACATTTTTAGGTTATATTTGCAATGCACTGCCTAAGAAGAAATATACGATAACCTACATACTGTAACAGGAAAGCAGATGTTAATATTGTTCTTGAGCTTCCACTTAATTATAAAACTGAGCTATGCCCTAAAGGTACACCAAGCATGTCAACACGAGCCAAACAAACAAGGTTTAAGTTTATGTGGGCCGCAAAAAAACGTCAGTTTTCATAGAAACTTAGGTTTATTTAGAAAAGTACAGTATAAATAAATTTGCCTAACTCACACTGGACGTCCTCACGCTCGCACGGCTTCAAAGTAAACAAAAGAGCAAATTTATTTTAAGGAGACTGCATTGGCATATAACGAACTAATGTTTCAGTCCAACTACCTTGACATATAAAGAAAAGTTTGGTAATGGGAATGAATGGTGAATTTATGCTGTTGCACAGCTGTAAAAAAACAAAACAAATTACGTTATCTTGTTGATATTTGAAGTTCTATGAGGGTGTTCTACACTTTGGCTGAGATCATAAAACTTGATGATCTCAGCCAATCCAATGCTTTCCAATAGAAAAGCATTGAGAGGCAAAACTCTGCGCGGTCAATCAGCATCTCCATGGCGAGCATTCAGCACCTCCATGCAGACCCAATCTAGATCTAGTACACTGCCTCCTCCCCCCATTCTAATACACTGCCCCCAAGTGAATACACTGCCTCCCTCAATCCCCCAAACTAATACACAGCCTTCTGTGGCCCACCCTCCCTCCACTCTAATACATTGCCCCCACTCAAATTGAATACATTGCCCCCACTCAAATTGAATACATTGCCCCCACTCAAATTGAATACATTGCCCCCACTCAAATTGAATACATTGCCCCCACTCAAATTGAATACACTGCCCCCACTCAAATTGAATACACTGCCCCCACTCAAATTGAATACACTGCCCCCACTCAAATTGAATACACTGCCCCCACTCAAATTGAATACACTGCCCCCACTCAAATTGAATACACTGCCCCCACTCAAATTGAATACACTGCCCCCACTCAAATTGAATACACTGCCCCCACTCAAATTGAATACACTGCCCCCACTCAAATTGAATACACTGCCCCCACTCAAATTGAATACACTGCCCCCACTCAAATTGAATACACTGCCCCCACTCAAATTGAATACACTGCCCCCACTCAAATTGAATACACTGCCCCCCTCTCCCAATTTAATACACTGCCTTCCCCCCAATTTAACACAGAAGGTCCCCAAGCCCCTCTTCCCCTACCTCTAGATGAGCTACCCGTCCTCCAGTTCCAGGTCTGCTCTTCTCTGCTCAAGCAGGGCAGACACTCCTCTGGCACTGCTGCAGACAGCCATGCACTCTGTGCACAGTAGCGTCGCCATTGCACAGCCGCCGGATATGACTTAACACTCTGTATGCACATATCAGGCGGCCAGCATGGACTAATGCTTAGCTTTAGCGGCCACCAGAGCATGCAATCACCCGTGGCAGGGCAGACAGGAAAAACCTTTTCGGTCTTGTGGCTGGTCGCAGCCATAACACAAAGTGGCCCCAGGGGAGGTGGGCCGCAAGTTTGACATGCTTGATGTACACAGTTTTTTCACAAACAAATGTGGCCACAAGGATAATACAATTCTACCTACATAATTTGTAAGTTTAACTGCCAGAAAATAATAATTTCATATACATTTACAAACACTCTACAAGGTCTCTGCTTGTAAATGCTGTTGTGGCTTTTCAATCTGTTACTACTTACACACTATAAATAAAGAATATAAAAAAAAACACTCTATGTGCATTAATTTTCAAACAAACATAGTAATTCGGTGCATGAACAAATTGCTACTGCATCTTTAAAAAAAAAAAAAAAAAAAAAGCCAGGATCCCCAGCTGTAGCAGAACTACAACTTCCTTGATGCATTAGGATCTATTTCTGGCTAACAATGATTTAAGTTAAGGTAATTGAGTCTTGCAAAGAATTCATTACATTTCTGCATTTACATGTCGTAGATGTAAGTAAAAGGTGGTTAAGATAAATTAATACAGACTCATTGGCTTCAAATATCTTGTCTTCTTTGGTTCTGTCACCAGAGAATTCACTCCTCTTTCTTAACTTAGAAGGGGCTCGATAAGGACCAGTCTCTCCAAGAACACTTTCATCGATTTCCTTCTTGACAGTCTCCACTCCCTATAAAGAATACAGTCATAAATAACTTCACCAATCACCTAGACATAGAATCTAACAACTTATATTGCTTGTAAACAGACCATTCATTCTGCTCCATGCACAATGTTACAATGATACACAAACTACACACATAGACTCTAGCATTCACACCCAATAACAATCTACAAAAATACACCATCAAATTAATTCTTTCAACCATCCACACAAACATAATCCTGCATTCTCATGCTAACACGCCACATAAGTACATGCCTGCTGTCACACAAATTAATACTTCACAGATGCACACACCACTATGCTGCCGAACGCTGCTCCACTCACATACACTAATTCACCCTTAAATCTCCCACACACAGCATTCTTGCACCCTTGCATTCACACACATGTACAAACTATGCGAATTCACCTTTTCACCTTCACATTTTTACAATACTCACACAAAGCTAGCATGGAGCAAGCAATTAAACAGGAACATAGAATGCGGTGAATACTACAGATACTAGCTGGATGCATATAAAACACAGGAAGCAGAATAAGTGTAAATGGAAATTGTCCTTTTGCAGAAAGCTTTGTATTCTGAGGCTTGCGTATCTGTACACAGAACTGTAATAACTGTGTGCGTGTTAACTGCTCTTGTTCATATATCAAGTGGGATCGTATAGATTTAACTCTTTGAGTAAATGGCAGGATGTAAGCCATATTCTGGAATAGTGTACGAGGGGAGATTAAAGTGATTATTTATAGTATCTGGTGTCATTTACATGCACATAGTGACCTATGTCATCAAATTGTAAGACCTCTGGAACACAGTTTAAATAATGCTTAGCCAGGGTAAAGGACAGTATTGTAGAGTACGATTCCTGTATGTATTGCAGTTCGGAGGTTTTACAGTCTGTGGATTTACTTACATTCACATGCTTTTATTTATAGTATTCCGTGTTCACTAGAAAACTAAAAGGGATTTAGGACTCCTTGTGAACAAGGAAATATATAACATGAAAAGCATTTACAAGATTCACAGGGGCTCACAGACAACTCAACAGCTCTAATGTAGGGACCAATTTGCTAGTGGACAAAACTATCGTTTACAGAGGAGTAAACTAAAAGATAAACCTAAGGAAATCCAGGGTAGCTACAATATGTAGTTTCTAGTGTGTATTTAGAGGTTACATTTTTTAACCCCTTAAGGACACATGACATGTGTAACATGTCATGATTCCCTTTTATTCCAGAAGTTTGGTCCTTAAGGGGTTAAAGATTGTTTTATTTTTTTTATGCAACAATTTGGGACACTGGCTTAGAACGTTTCTCAGTAGAGTGTATGTATTTTCTTATTGCCTGTAGGACAGAGCCCTTTGTCCAACTTAGATGACGAAATTCACTCCATACATGAGCAACTGCAACCCTGTATGGGAACTGAAGATTTCAATGAATTATCTGATAGAACTAAAAGAGCCAAGACAAAATAGATGAAGAAATTAAAGACACTAAGTATCGAAAATATAAAAGAGCCTTTGAAAGAGCAGTTTCTAACGATTTTAAGAAAATTAAATGTAATAATAGGATGTGCAACCTCACATGTGGTGAGAGGAAGGCACTAAAGGGACTTGGAGAAAATGAACAAATTGTCATCAAGCACGCAGATAAAGGCGGTAGCTTGGTGGTGATGGATAAAACAAAATATGTGGTGGAATGTGAACGACAACTAGGGGATCGTGAGGTGTATGAGAGACCGGTCAACAATCCTCTAGGGGGACATAAAGAAGACACTAACCCATTTATTAGACAGAGGTAAATTGGAGGGGATTTTAACACAAAAAGAATATTACGTTTAAATTTTAAGTTTCCTAGAACCCCTGTCTTTTATATCCTTCCGAAGGTTCACAAGAATCTTGAAAATCCCCCTGGGAGGCCCATTGTGTCCGGTATTATGTCAGTATCTTATAATTTATCAAAATATATAGACTCTTTTTTTCACAGCCAATTGTAACTAAAACTAAATCTATGGATGTACTTGACATCTCCTCACTATATACCTGCATTCCGCATGACAAAGGCTGTACAGCGGTTAAAAGTTTTTAATGGATGATCATTCTCTACCTTCCACTCAAGTAGATTCCAAAGAAGATGGCACTTCTCAAATACAAGCTCAGAGTTTGTTTTTTAAGAAAAATGTAGCAAGAAGGACTACCCAGAGGATATTCTGGATAAGGCTTGGAGTGAAGTTAGGAATAAAACCCAATTAGAACTGCTAAGTAAAAACAATTCCAGGATACAGACCTCTGCTAAGGATGTATTAGTATTCGACTATAATGCTCAACATAAATCCATAAGACCCAAAATAAATAAATTCTGGCCTATTCTAAAAGCAGATAAATACCTAAGTGACGTATTGCCTGAAAAAAACACATTTTACGTTTAGAGGGGCACCTATCTTTATAAACTCTTTAGTAAATAGTTAACTTAAAGAGAAACACAAACATGTCACAAGTAACCCAGAAGTACCTGCACGTATACAGAGAGACGACAATCAGCTGGGAGATACAGCGAGACGGAACTCGGACTGTTTGTCTAACAATACCCAGGACTTTGATCTGCTCCAGTACAGTGAGAACTATCCTTTTTACTTTTAAATTAGTTTTTTGTGTATAAAGTATTTTACTTCACATCTTCGGCTGATGGTGAGTTTGTGTGATTATCCACGTTTGGATCCAACGCACACTAGGGTCTGATCCTCCCTGTGCCTGATAGTCTAGAGTGGTACTAAAACCACTCCACAATTGTGAGTTTAATTATTAAGGAGTACCACATAATAGACTGTATCTTGACAATATACACTAGGTCTGTGTTTTACATTTTTTTTCTAGATCTGTGAGACCTACAAATAAGGAAGAGTGCAAGTATATATTTGTTTGTCACATAATTACTCCCACTCTATCATAGTGTGGTTCTCACTCTGGTTTTACAAATATCTTTCTCACATATATACCATAGTGCTCCTGTTGGTGGGCGATTTGCATATTTTAAAGTTCTGATTGTCACTTTGCTCACACTGCTATCTCCAATACTGTTTGCGCACCTACTTGTTTTGCTTTTTATGTTTATTTTGGGGATTAATTATCAGAGCTCCTTGTAGGTTGCTGCATGTGGTCTACGTTTGGTTTTTGGTGACAATATCTATACAAAATTATAATTTGCACCATTTTATTCTGCTTGTATTTTTCATTTTTTTTTATTTAGCCCAATACCATTGTGCATCAAACGGGAAAAGCTTTATATACAGAGTTGACTTACTTGAACAGAAACTGTGTTTCTTTATAAAACTCTTGTTGTATATATTTATTCGATACATGAACAAGTTTTTGCAAAGGACGGGATTTTTGCATCATGGTGGCACATACAATGTTAGTAAGTAGTTATATGACTGGTAATTAGTTGGAAAGCTATCACGCATGCCAAGCACCATAACAACTACAACTGTACTGGTTACGGTGTCAGGAAAGCTCTGGCGTTTCACCACTGTAAGTAGTTAAACCTTACCTGAGAGATTGCTTTAAAGGCAGCTGACTTGCCAAGTTTTTCTCCTCCTTTGGTCACCGATTCAGCCGAGTGTTTGGCGCTTTTTGCTGCTTCTTCTACCCCCTCCCGGATTTTACGTCCAAGGTCACTCTTGCTGACTTCATCCAAGCTCTGCACAAAGACATACAGAAGAGCCACCTCATCAGCTCACACCATACAAATATAACAACACTATGTAGGACATTAATAGAACTACCATTTTTTTTATTTGGCAAACTAAGGGTTAACAGGCACTTAAAACCCAAAACCTGTTTAAGATCTGAGCAGGAACTAACCAAAGGGTAACCTGCTGAGTTTTGTTTTCATTTTCAGTGTTGTCACACAATTTCCTTGTTTTTGGTTTCATTCATTTGCTCAGAGCTCCCCAAATTAAAGGATAATCCAGATTCTTTGCTCACAATAACAAGCGTTATAAGCTATATCTGACTGATGATGCCCAAAGAGGGATGAAACAACTGTTATGGGTGACTGCATCTTTTGTGCAGAGGAAACGTGGTAGTATTTCTGATTATGGGTGGGATAAGTCTGATTTTTTTTCTCTCTCTGTAATGGGAAATGTGAGCAAATACTTATTTGAGACCAGAGGCCCACTGTCCATTTTCTCATTTATCTCTTTTTTTGTGTGTGTTATTTTTCGTTTGTTTGTAATACTTCTTTATCAGATACTTTACCAGCACCTGAAACCGATTAACCATCATTTATACTTTATAAAACGAAAGGACCCAAGTGGAAATATTCATTCGAGCCCTAAATGTACAATCTAAGAAGCATAACTACTGCAGCTTTTTGCTAAGAACGATAAAATGTCAATACATAGTTACAGATACAGGAGAACTTGTGTGGTAGTTTCTCTATGGCAGGGACAATCAACCTTCGGCACTACAGATGTTATGGACTATATCACCTATGGTGCTTACCAGCATTATAGGAGATGAAGGTTGCCTAACTCCGCTCTATGGGATTTACCATGATGGCTAAACTAACCATCCATTGCTGTATACCTTTGTCAAAAGTTGGAAGCGCTTTAAAGGAAATATATGGAACAATGTTAAAAACCGATATATGGTTTTAATGTTTGGCATGTTCCTTTACAACTCTAAATGCTCGGCGCTTGCCACCCCCCAAAATAAAGATAATTTTTTTTCTCATGGGTCATGTCCTCTGCTGCTCCTCTCCCACTAATTAGGAGTCTGCCTTATTCTGCTGCCAAAATTGGTGCATGTGAAAAGAATAGGAATGCTTCTCATAGGGAAGCATCAGGATAACGCTTCTCAATGTAAGCTCTCACTTCTGTTTGAAGATCATTAAAGCAGAATGAATCAGAAATCCCTACTGGCTGTCATATTGACGGGCCTGGGGAGCCTTTCTAAACCAATAGGAACTGATGGGAGGAGGGGGCAATTCCTAGACCCACTGACAAATGTGTAGATTTCTCTTAAAATTTGCATTACAATTAGCACTGTTATGAATTAGGACAAGAGGGACATGCAGAGAATCCTAAAGCACTTCAGCAGACTGAAGAGGTTTAGGGGTCAGGAGTGTCCCTTTCAACAAAGTTATGTTAAGGCGATATTACTGCACATTACCTTTATCTGAGCATATACTCCTTATTCCCCATGGTTTTTGTGTTGAATGTTTACTGTAAAACATTCTATAAAATGTTGTTTTAATATTGGCATGAAACTTGCCACTTTTTATTCACAATACGTGTTATTGAAGTTAATTGTTTACCTCTTTAACAGTGTCTGACAGCTCCTCAAATTTCTTTTTGAACACCTCAGACGTCTTCATTGTTTCTGATTCAATTGTTTTCTGTCACAAGGAGAAAAAAAAAAAAGTGTAAAAAGTTTTGATTTTATCATTTCACAATTTTCTGATATTCCCTGAGCCCAGAATGCACAAGAACACTCTAAGCACCAAAACGACTGCAACGTGCTGATGGTATCAGGCAGTAAGCTAGCCCCGCACAGGGCTTAGCTCGAGAGAACTAACTGAAGCTGTTAACTACGAGCGCCTCGCTATCCTGGCTGCAGAGAGAATGTTGGAAAGTGTCTGACTACTTACAATGTGGGTGGGATGCCCAGGACACTCTTGGCAACATAACGTGCTGTAGTAGTTATGGTGCTTGGGGTATTCCTTTAAGGCAGGTACACAACTACAAATGCAGAAAGGTCATCATAGGCGAGATTATATATGTAACCCATAAGCTGCAGAATTTATCCCACACGTATAGTGTTATGCTTTTTGATTTCCTACGGAACATCACTGCGTAAATCAACCCTAGAGTCTTACTTCTCAATATCTTGTACACTTTACTTCTCTGCAGTACCAAAAGCTGTTAATACGGAATAGCTGGCTCGCTTATTGATAGGATCCTGAGGTAGAGCTGCACCACAGCAAAAAGGTTAAGATGATATCTCGATTCTGGAACATTTCAACTGAAGTGGTTATGGTGCTTACTTGCATATTTAGAATGTATTCAAAAATAAAGGATCATTTTTACTCAGAAGTTTCCATTTAAGATGCAATTAAAAGGGGAGTAAAATGAACGTAGGCTGATTAAAAAACATTCTTTATCTACCAATGTGTTGCCTCAAATTCAAAGGCTTTCATTGTTCCCTTCAAACAGTGTTTCGTAGAAGATAGTTCCTTAGAAACACAAAACAAAGTTGCCATTAATACACGATAAACACACATAATATTACAATTCTTACAAATTTCCTACGAGCTTGTTGAAGGGCATCGGATTCTTCCAATTTCTTGGCCTCCTCACGGAATTTCTTAATATTTTCTTTCATTTCCTTGTTTTTCGAGAGCTCTTGTTTAATATTGTCAAGAAGTCCTGAGAGAAATCCTCTTCTTCCTTCTGATGCATAGTACCGTAACTATAGCAGACGGACAAGCAGAAATATTAAAACTCATTTATTCTAGCCAAAAGATGAAATGCAGATATCTTTGCAGTTGGCATTCCTGATTCCCCCCCCCACTATAAATTTCAAAAATGAAAGCAAAATGGATACACTATTGTGAAAATTGTGGCTGTTCTTCTCTCAGATTTACTAATTCTACACAGCTATTTATGTGTCACTTAAGAAATGTGTTTCAACCTACAAATAGAGGATTATTAGTACCTGTTTCGTATAACTGCTTAACCCTCTTAACAGTGCATGACTGAATTATTCTGTCATGGATGTCCTACCGTTTAGGACCCGTGATGGAATAATTCCCTCACACAGCATTTTCACTCGATATGATGGTATAATTCCCTCACACAGCATTTTCACTCGATACCTGAGGCTCTGCTCGGTCAGTGACATCATTACTGACGTCAATGCGGGTTCCCTCCAACAGAGGGCGACTTTGAGTCTCCATGCAGTGCAATCATCAAAGGGTGATCAGCAATGCTGCCCAGTGCTGATTACTGTGTGTGTGTGTTATCTCCCTGTAAAAAGGGCTTTAAGTCGTCTTACCACTATATGATTTAGCCGCAAGGGAATCCCACTAACACTACTCTAGGATTTTGTTTAGTGCTGCTGTATGTTAGTTATTAGGTTAGGGTTAGCTAGTGATTAGAGCAACGGTTACAGTTAAGGTCAGGATTTAGGCTTAAGGTTAGCAGTAAGGATAGTTCATTTAGAATTAACTAAAGGGACACTATAAGAACCCAGACTATTTCAGCTCATTAAGGTGGTCTGGGAGCAATGTCCTGTTCCCCCTTAGTCCTGCAATGTAAATCATTGCAGTTTTATAGAAATTGCATAATTATAGGACAAAGACTGCCCCTAGTAGCTGTCAATCAGACAGCCATTAGAGGCACTTCCTGATGGCCATGCAGCTTTTGGTCGCCTAATTGACGCTGTAAGTCCTCACGCTCTGCATGAGGGCCTCTATTATCAGTAAAATCCCCATAGAAAAGCATTGTAGCAATGCTTTCCTATGTGGATGGCCTAACACACTTGCAGCGCTCTCGCATTAGCGACCCCAATCAGATGACATCAGGAGGAGGAGAGCTGACCCATCATTGAGGAAGATCAACGCTGGACTCAGGTAAGTAAGGGTTTGGTGGGGGACAGTGGGAAGTATAGTGCGAGGAATACAGATCTGTATTCCTACCACTACAGTATCCCTTTAATATTCATGTTTGTGGTTACAGTTGGGGTTAGCAGTATACTTAGCATTAGGGTTACGACGACAACCCTAATTGGTTTGCATCACTGATGACAACATAGACGCATCTTCACTTTTCTCATATAAAAACATACAAATCTGCTCACTGCATGTCATTTTTCTTTATTTTTTTATTTCAGTTTTTCTTTATTTTCATATAGGTAAATATTTGGGATACAGAAGAGAAGAGGAAACATTTCAGATGTTACATATTGGGTCACATAACATTATGTGCAATTGTTCACAGTTCTAACAGTCACATTAGATGACTATACGTATATATCGAGGATCTGCTGTGGTTCATCCAAGAGTTCTCGTGACGGTCCAATTATTTGGTGAAGCTGTCCCTATCTCCTAACGTGCGGGGGGAGGAGGGCGGTTATGGACTGGCAACGTGCCAGTAGAGGGGGAGTTGTGGAAGGTTGAAGGTGGGAGATGGTCCAATGGGGTCCTGCCTGATTTACCTTGGTAAGGTGATGGCCCTTGTATCATTTTGTACCGTTATGTCATTAGGTGATTCCGTGATCCGTCAATATGTCTAGGTCCCTGGTAGCCTAGTCTAGGGGCGCTAGGGTGTTCGAGTCCCCTGGAGGTCGTTTCCAGAACTCTGTCCAGGGCTCCCACCTCTGGAGGTGTTTATGCCTTTTCCCCAGTGATGACCAGTGGATTTCCTCCATTTCCCTGGTTTGTTCAACTCTTTGTACCTATTGTTCTTTAGAGGGTGTATTGGCGGTACGCTAGTGTAATGGGATAAGGGCGTTTGCTTCCCCCAGTAGGAGTTGTAACAGTTGTTGCTTATGGGGTTCCGCAAATGTGCGGGGCCATCCTAGTAATACCTGGGAAGGTGATATGCGAGTCGGCGGCTTCAATATTTTGTTTATGTCGGAGAGTATGCGGAGCCAGAAACCTTGTATATCTCGGCAACCAAATATGTTCTATGTCGCCCTGACCATTTGAACATCTCCAACATACACTACTGATAGAAGGCCAAATGGAGTGTAATATAACTGAGGTTCTATACCATCTGGTGATTCTTTTATAGAACGTCGCCCTTTGGGCTACGCTGATCGGGGTTTTAATGCCTGTTTCTAAGATATTGGACCAGTCTTTGTCCGTGATATGTATGCGGAGATCTTTCATCCATTTCTGTTGGAATGGCAAAGTGTTGTGTTCCCCCTCAGTTCCCTGGAGGATGCGGTAAATTTTAGATAGGGGGCGTTTAGGGTCACCCTCTGGGCCACAGAGATTTTCAAAGGGTGTGTCAGCTCTCTGTTTCCAACGGGGGATGACTGTTCTTTTTAAGAAGGCCTTAAGTTGTGCTCTCCCTATTACTTCAGTGAGTGTGTCATATCTGTGCGGGCCATTTATGGTCCTGATAGTAAGGGGGTCTCCCGAGATCAACTTGGTTATCTCTGGGGTGGGCGAGCCCGTGACGCGGGCCAGGAGTGGGCCTCTTCGGCCCCCCTGGAAATCAGGGTTGAACGCTATCGGGAAGAATCTTGATAATCCGGGTGATAATCCCCATATGTCTTTGTATTTTCTCCATATTGTGAGAACATTATGTACCAATGGGTGTCGTGTAGGGGTGAGCACTGTGAGGTGGCATGTTTGCCATGGCAGGGAGTGTAGGGGGGCGGATACAAAGCTCTGTTCCAGGGAGTACCAAGATTTTTTTCTGTTAGTGTCTGTCCATTCTTTTAATTGAGTGAACAATACTGCTACATAATATTTATATAGGTGGGATAGTCCTAGTCCTCCTCTAGCCGTGGTAGAGGTTAGTGTAGTGTGGGCTATTCTCCCTGGTTTGTGTCCCCAGATATATTTAGTAAAGCTTGTGCGCATTTGTGTGAAAAATGTACCTGGTAGAGGAATAGGTAATGCCTGGAACAGGTATAGTATTTTCGGAAGTGCCATCAACTTTAGGATGTTGATCCGTCCCATTAAAGAGAAATAGGGTAGATCCCACTTTTGGAGGTCTCGTTTAATATTATCTATGAGGGGGGATAGTTAAGTTTGTATAAGCTTGTCCGGGTCCAAGGGAAAGTATGCTTCTGTTGAAGTCGTGTTTGCAGGGTCGGGGGTACTGAGACCCCTAAAATTTTGCATTTGTCTGCATTAATCTTAAAGTTGGAGAGGGATCCGAAGGTCTGGATCTCTGAAGTAACATGTGGTAATGTTTTGGAGGGGTCTGTGATCATGAATAGGATGTCGTCCGCAAATGCGGATACTTTCACTTCTCCTCCATGGTGGCGATAGCCCTGTATGCCAGTGTGGGTCCTGATTGCTGTCAGGAAGGGTTCCATGGCCAAGACAAATAAAATGGGGGAAAGGGGGCAGCCCTGGCGGGTGCCATTGCTTATTGGGAATGGAGCGGAGAATTGGCCATTTATTCTGACATCGGCCGAGGGTCCCCTATAGAGGGTTTGGATCCAATTCCTTAGCCTGGGGCCAAGTCCCAATACCTCAAGGACCGTGAAAAGGTAAGACCAGTCCACCCTGTCAAAGGCCTTTTCAGCTTCAATGGCCATCAGTAGAGTTGGTGTTTTAGACACCTGTGCTCCATGAATGATGTTTAGGATTTTCGTGGTATTATTTCTGGCTTCACGTCCAGGCACAAAGCCAGCCTGATCATGGTGGACTAGGTTCGGTAAGAGAGGTTTGAGTCTATTGGCAATCATTTTCGCCATTAATTTTAGGTTCAAATTTATTAGTGATATGGGTCTATAACTACCACATTTGGTGGGGTCTTTGCCTGGCTTGGGGATGATAGTAATGGATGCCCGTAGCATTGGAGGTGGTAGCGGAGAGTCAAGGGCAAGGCCATTCAGTGTTTGTAAAAAGTGAGGTGCTAGTTCTTGTGTGAGTGTTCGGTAATACCTAGCAGTTAGTCCGTCTGGGCCGGGGCTTTTACCTTTCGGCATTTCTTTAATTGTGGAAAGCAGTTCAGCTTATGTGAAAGGTTTGTCTAGCCCTTGTGCTTGGTCTTCTGGGATCTTGCGTGGTAATTTTGCATTAATATAGTCCCTCAGGTTATGGGTTTGTGCATTCGGGGGGGTTAAATTATATAGTTTTGCGTAAAAAGCGTTAAACGCCTTGGCTATATCCTCTGTCGTATTATGTTGTCTACCCGTGTCATCTGTTATTTTATCTATAAAAGATCTCTGCTGTTTGGCTTTCAAGGCTCTGGCTAGAAGTTTCCCACTTTTATTGCCTTGGGCATAAAATGTACCTCTTGTCAGTTGGATTGATCTATATGCTCTTGCGGTTAGAAGTGATCTTAATTCTAGTCGTAGGGCTGTTAAATTCTGGAAGTTATCATTTGTGGGATCTTCTTTGTGTGTGGCCTCGGCTTTGTGTATGTCTGCCGTGAGCAACTCTAATTTGTGCGTATTTTATTTTTTAATTCTAGCCCCCCATTTAATAAGGGTACCTCTGGCAACACTTTTGTGGGCTTCCCAAACCCAGGAGTCTGATACCTCGTTGTTGCTATTTTCTAAAAAGTAGGCGTCTACAGTCTGTCTCAGGTCATCTAGCACTCTGGGGTCATCCAGAAGGGTTTCATTTAAATGCCAGTGTGTAGCGGGTTTGGATTCACTCTGGATGATGATTGTTAGGAATATTGGGGCATGGTCTGACCACGTGATGTTACCTATGGAAGCTCCATGTACCATGGGAAGATGTCTATGGCTAATTAGGAGCATATCTATTCTGGAGTAACTTTTGGCTGTTTGAGAATAATACGAGTAGTCTCTGTCCTGGGGATGCATTATACGCCAGCAGTCTACTAGTTGGTGGGTGTGTAATACATTGGAGAACATCGTCCTTTGGTGTCGTCTAATGTCAACAGTGCTAGAGGATCTGTCCATTGAATGGTCCAGGACCATATTCCAGTCTCCGCCCACCAATACGACCCCCTCAGCAAATGTGCCCAACTTGTTCAGACATGACCGTATGTAGGAGGCCAGGTCTGCATTAGGGACATATGTGTTTGCTAATGTTATAAGAGAGCCATTATACACCCCCTCACTGCATGTAATTTGACCCTGCATCTTTGCATTAAATTTGCAAAGTTAAGCATTGGGGATATTAATGTACTCAGGAGATGTAGCCGAGTGCAGTTTAAAGGATAGCATTACAGCGCCACACATGAGATGTAAACAATATGCAGTATGTATATGTAAAAATTAGAAAATAAAAATAACACAAATTTTGAGAAGAAAATGGTAAAAAAATAAAATAAAATAAAAATTTAAATTAAATAAGCTCAAAATATATGAAATTGATTTCATAAGTAGATCTGATAATTGCTACTTATGAAAGGCTGAAGGTCATTGTTTGACATTTCTTTTACTTTTTCTAAAATATAACATAATACTCTATTTCCACTTATTTATCTAACCCAGGGCCTGACAAATCCCTGGCACCAGGAATTTTGGTCTGGCGCCTGGGATTTGTGAGCCTGTCCTCTCTGAGGCAGGCGGGCAGCTGGCTACGCATTGTATAGGCTTAAGGCTTGGGAGCTGTAATCTCCCTGCTCTGTTCCCTCGTGCGCCACAGTGATTCCAGAGCCGGAATATGACAAATCAATTTGGCCCTGGCATCACTAAGCAGTGCGCAAGGTAGCAGAGCAAGGAAAGAAAACCTTTCCCTTGCTGCCAGCCACATGCCTTCACCGTCCCCCAGCCGGCTGCTCACTGGACCCCAGGAAAACACAGATCCACTGATCCACTCTAGCTCTCCTAAAGGTACAGAGGCTGGGTGGAACTGAATTGCATTAAAAAAAAATAATGTGTGAGTGTGTGTTTGTGTGCATGTGTGTCTGTCATAGTATGTGTGTTTGTCATGGTATGTGTGGGTCTGCCTGTCAGTGTATGTGTTTGTGTTTAGGTGACCAGCCCTCCTCCGATCACATGGGAATGGTGTTTTTACTCACCTTTTTTCCTACGCTGTGCCGGTAGCCCCGCCTCTATGGCTGAGATAACCACAATTAATGATCTCTGCCAATCTAATCTAATGATCTCTGCCAATCAAGAATTGGGAAGCTATTGCGCATGCACTGCAAAACGCTGCACCAATCAGCACCTCCTCAGACTGGCAGCACTGAGATAGGAAGAAATTTAGTGGTCTGAGTGACCGCAACTAGAGGTGTCACTACGCAGCAATGTAAACACTGCTTTTTCTCTGAAAAGACAGTATTTAAATTGAAACGCATGCAGGGACAGGCTATACACACCAGAACCACTATATTAATCTGTAGGGGTGTAGTGGTCTTGGTGACTATAGTATCCCTTTAAGAATTGTATTTTGTTTAAAATTAAAAAAAAAATTATATGTTTGAAAAACCTAACTTTTTTTAGTTGGCTCCTACATTCAAAGCTAATTTGTCAAAGCCTGACCTAACCATTTGCATTCTTCATCATATTAAGGTATCATCATATTAAAGTATTGATAAAAATTTTCTTTTACCTGTTGGGATTCCAGAGCAGGGCGACATATCCGATAAACGCTGCCATTATTCACTGTAGACAAAGGATGTTTTGCCAACAGGATTATATGTCTGCTGGACATGCGCAGCTAAAACAGAACAGGAAATACATTTAAAAAAAATAAAATGTAATAATAATTATATACACACACACACACCACAGTAAATGTGTAGACTTTTTTTCCAACATGTCTTTATTGTTTCTTTACGTTCATTTAGGACCTCTTGTATATTCTTTATAGAACAGACCAGGGACTTGAAGTAAGCAGTCACTAGTATGCTCTACTGGGTAGGCTTTGTGGGTTCTGTGCATTTTTCTGTCTTTGTTTATTTTCCCCATTTTCTCGATGTGCATTTTTAAACTTAAATTAAAGGCTACATTTTAATTACAGGGATTTGCTTCAGTCTGGAGTTCTTTTTCTCTTTTAGGGACTACATCTTTAGTGACACTTTGCTATCCCTGCCATGTGGTTTATGTATTGCCTAGTAGGCTAAAATCTCAATGTTCTCTTAGTCTAGACTGGCACACTGGGATAATTTACAGTGGACCACAGTAACACACACAGGTTGTTATGGATGGCAATGGGGTCATGGGAAAGATCTTTGTGAATGCTCTGTCATCCTGTGCTGTTCATACTGATGGAGGTTACACAGATATCTGACAACACATCTCACAACTCTTGGAGACTCCATCTGTTAAACATATATATTGCATGTTCCACACCATCCACAATGAGATTTTTGAGTATTATGTGCAATAAAAGACCATTTATTTGTACTTGTCCCCAGTACAAAAATAACCTTGCATTTAAGCAGGTTATTTTGGTGCTTATATTGATCCTTTAACCCCTTAAGGACACATGACATGTGTGACATGTCATGATTCCCTTTTATTCCAGAAGTTTGGTCCTTAAGGGGTTAAAGGACCACTATAGGCACACAGCCAATTCAGTTTCAGAGAAACTGCTATGTTTACACTGCAGGGTAAATCCAGCCTCTAGTCGCTGTCTCCCTGACTTATTTGACATTCTCAGGGAGTCCAGTATCAAAAAGATCCCCATAAGAAAGCATTGAGTAATGCTTTCCTATGGACGGGTTTCAATGCGCGCGCGCGCCTCTAGCCGCGCATGCGCATTTGGCTCCACTCGGAAGGTCACCAGTGCTGAGAGCTGGATTAAGGTAAGCAAATAAATGGTTACTTACACTTTATTCGCCGCAGAACGGAATACAAACATGTATTCCTGACCCCATAGTGTTAAAACCCCCATTTAAGTGGCTTGCCCCCCACCGTCCTTAAACCCCATAGAAAAGGTGAAAACTCACCTTATTTACAACGGTGTGCATGTCCACCGACACCGTCCCCGCCCAGGTCCGCCTCCTTGGTGAAATTAACTGAATAGCTGATTTTCAGCCAATCGAATGTTTTCCCATACGGAAAGCGTTGGATTGGCTGAAATCAGCAAGTAGGATGGATGGGTGCAGGGCCAAATGCCCCCCCTCCATGGGAAAGCATTGGATTGGCTGAGATCAGCAATGAGGTGAAGGCGGGACCAAAACAACGCCCTGGCCAATGAGCATCTCCTCAGAGATGCATTGAATCATCTGCAGCATTTCCATGTAGAGCGTGCAGCACTGCCCCAGACAGCACCTCTAGTGGCCATCTGAGGAGTGGCCACTGGCAGTGTCCCTAGGCTTTGAGGTAAACACTGCCTTTTCTAAACACTGCAAAAAGCCTGCAGGGACCGACTATACTCACCAGAACAACTAAATTAAGCTGCAGTTATACTGTTGACTATAGTTTCACTTTAAATAATTTTTAAAGTGTATTCAAATATATTAAATAATTTAGAAAGCTTATCCAACAATGTTAAATAAAGGCCCGAGTTGGGATTTAGTGTCAGGTTATTCTAAATATATAATCCAGCACTTCATGATTAAAGGGAAGCTTTAGTGCAATTTAACTCTTGGTCTTGACTACAGAGTAATCTACACATCAAACACACAGATCCCAAATGCAGAATGTCTGCAGCATTGTCACATAAGCAAAACATTAGTCAACATTCACGATTCCCAAATGCTAATACAAAACAAATGTGCAATATAATCGGAGCTATATAAGAAAACGTTCAAAAATTAAAAAAAACAAGCGTACAGCGCATTAACATATTTAATTGAACCTAAATTTCCTACATCCAAGTGTACACTGCCAAATAATCCCACATCAAATTATGTGAAAAAGTGACATAAGTACATAAATGAAAATATAGACCCAAAGAATGGTTAAAAGTTGATGTCACTGGAAATATAGAGAAACGTACACTCTCATAAAGCATCATAGTAATTATATAAAACATGATATAAGAGGTTCTTTATAAGTAATACACTCACATTGTATGAGCTTGTTTGGGTTTGATCTGGGATGTTTCACCAATATTATTTGTCAGTGTTCATTTGGATGTAATGCATTTAAGTTCACTTATATATGCTAATGCCCTGTCCACTCGTGTTTTTTGTTTTTTCATTGATTTATTTCCAAATGCTACCTATAAATGAGCCAGTCGTTTATATAACACAATATATTGATAGGATTATTAGCCCAGTCTGCTCAGTGGTTGCATCAGAAATATGTATGTAATGGGGAAGATATAGTAGAAGAGGGTACACTGTGTGATAAATGACTTCAGGTGGTGATTTCATTATTAGATGAAGAAAAATTGTCGCAAACTGAACAAATGAAATAACACAGAAAAAATAAAGTGACATGATCCCAGCACAGGGCTATAGGCATGACAAGGGGTGAGGCCCTACTCATTCAGTGTCCTTAGATTAGGGTCCTTTGTAGCCCACCCAGAGACTAATTGGAAAGGGAATCCTTATATCCTTTCATTAAAGTAATTGTAGGGAAGTAAAAGGTTGGCATTCATATTACTAGTCTTTACATACCCGGTAACACTGACACAAGGCCGCTGACATCTTTGTAGAGGAAGAAGCACTATGACCTTCCCGTGGTTTCCAACGTGTTGCTGGTCGAGTGCTGATGACGTCAGTGAAGCCGGCTCTCGCTGCCAGTCTTTGGGAAGCGGAAAGGCAGAGTGGGTTTTGTATTTGGATTTGTGTTTATAAATGACACTGAAGAAAAAGCCCACATCGTTGGTTATAAACCTCTAATTTAATAACTGAGAAATGATATGGTGCTATATAGTTATATCTCAATTGCAACTGGGTTTTCTTTTGAAAATTAAAATTTGTTCTGTTAATGGTTTATAGACTAATTCACTAAAAGTCACTGGAGAAAAAAATAAAATAAACTGTTTAGTTCATGTATAGGATTTTCTTGACAGTCCAATTTGCCGAATTAAAGGGAAACTATAGGCCCCTAGATCACTTCAGCTCATTGAAGTGGTCTGGGTGCAGTGTCCCTACTGCACTTAGTGCTGCAATGTAAAAAATTGCAGTTCAAGAGAAACTGCCATGTTTACATTGCAGCACTAAGTCTGCCTCCAGTGGCTGTTTCCCAGACCGCCACTAGAAGGCTTCCGGAGTGTTAACGGACTTTTGGTCCGTTATCTGATGCCGGACGTCCGCACGCTCAGGGCCGGAGCTTCCTATAAGGTGACCTTAGGGTGCCTAATGCTGCAGCCGCCTGAGTGCTCTATAGAGAGTCTCAGGCGGCTGCAGCACTGCCTCTCTCCCCCCTTCCCTTCCCTGTGTAGCGTGGCTGAGCTCCTCTCCGGTCCGTGGTACATTAACATCCGTTTCCTGTATCCGGCCGGACTGATAGGAAGTGCTGATAGGAATGTTATGAATGTATGCCTTTTGTACTGATTTTTCTTTCAATGCCAACCATATTCATGTCAATTATATACAAGAAATAAGACACAACAAACGAAAGAATGTTTCACATCATGTATTTTATTTTATTTTATTTTACTATATAAATTACTATATAAATTTACAGTGAATAATCCTGTCTCTGAACATTTATATATTATACTGAACAAGTATTGTAAGAAAAAGTATCTTGATCTTTCAATTTTTCAATTATTAAATCAGCAACTGTAAGGTATTTAAACACCCCCATGTAGAGGGTGTTTTATCCGTCTCTGATGAAGTAGAGCTATTCTATACGAAACGCGTTAGACAGCTAGAACAGCAAGAAGGAACATCCACACAAGCTGTATCCAGCCAGGGTACTTCTGCAGAATCACTCACCTGTCCCGGATCCCAGGCGCATTACTGACACCGCCGCGAGAGCAGTACTGTTCCCCCGAAGTGAGGCTCGAGGTGGAACGCACTGTGCATTTTTTACCCATAATAGACTGGCACTAATATTGTGGATGTGCTATTAACTTTATTTTTTGAATATTTGGATTTTTTATATTTTTAATAAATAATACTTTTATACCTACAGTTGTCTTTAGCGATATATATCTATATTGCCTAATACAGAATAGTTTTATTATAATAAGCCTATTCACTCTAAGAAATCATTTGTTTCAATAGAAGATATTGGATACTTTGTGACACATTTTTAACCATTTGGTTACTGTATCCTCTAAATAGATACTTATTCTTACTTTTCTCTATAACTAAATATTGGAGTTGCATTTTATCTCATCTCCTTTGTATACCTTCCCTACCCATTTGGGTCCCACATAACTGGGTCTAATTATATGATTAAATCAAACGATTAAGGGTTAATCCATATTAAGTATATCAAAGGAAGTCACGTAACCTACACTTTAGATCATTATTTAGATCACTATTTTTCTCTTTCTTCTCACTCTTCAGTTCAATTTGACGAATTTTCTATTTATTTTTTATCTATTTTATTTCACTCACATTACTAAGTAAGCTCCTGGATAAACGGTTACTATAGTAGCCATTATTTGTCTATGTGGCAATATATATACATGGCAAATGTGCCAGTGAGCTGATTTTACCATGTGATGCATGTACTACCAACTCTATATAGATGTAGCAGCAACGCTTGTAAATCGCACACAAATTAAGTATGTGCATTTTGTGCGTCAAATAGTATTAAGAATCGCACAGTTTTTCATTGCTGCTTAATATTCACAAACAAATCAACAGTGGTTTCTTCTATATACTTTCCTCACAGCTTTACAAATAGACAAGTAAAACTAATTGTTCACAAAAAAAACAGATGCCCTCCACAGAGCTTTCCGGGTAGCAAAATGCAAGCAAAAGTTGAGCAAAGCTTAACACAATCTCCTACAGTAATAGTCAAGGATTGCTTTGGCCAGAGTGTCCATTTTTTAAATCATTGTCCCCAGCTAGTGTTCCATGGCCTTTACATCATAGCCACATGTTATTCTCACTGCTCTACACTGTGCAACCTTGGTTGTGGCTGATTCCTTAATCCAAGTGCCAGCTGTGTCCAGCAAATATGGCATGCCATAAAAATCATAGTCATATGTACATTCTTACTAACCCTACGCTATACAGTCTTGCTCTTTGCTGTGCATGTCAGAGAACCAGCAGCAAGTTAAGGGTTTTAACAACAATCTATTTTGTAGCATATGTATTAAACAGTACCTAGTGCCTTCATATAGCCAAAGTTATAATTCTTCTCCATGACCCAGGTTCCGTTGTAATTAGCCAGCATGATGTGACAGGACAGGAGCAAGAACAGATGACAGAGGAGTAAAGACTGCAAGGAGCGACACTTCACATGAATTTATATATTCCAGACGAGAAAGATCCAGGCGGGCGGCGAGGGAGCCCTGATCTGTGAGCTCTCCCTGCTCAGTCCCCTTGCGCGCTGCAGAGTGATGCCGGGAGCCGGAATTTCTCTGAAACTGCTATGTTTACATCTGGAGGGTTAAAATCTGAGGGACCTGGCACCCAGACCACTTTATTGAACTGAAATGGTCTGGGTGACTAGAGTGTCCCTTTAATGTCTGTTGATGCCTGTCCTCCATTCCCCATCCTGACCTCCATTTGCCAGGGTATTTTGCAGGGATATGACATTATGTATCCTGGCAGATGTTTACTGTCTATAGCAAGGAGAGACATGCTGCGATTGCTCCTCGCACTTGCCCACTACTTTTCCAGGGTAGGAAAAATATATATATATTTTTAAATTGCTGGAAATAGAGACACACCATTAAAGCTCTTTTACAAAAGAGAGGGAGCACAAGCACTGGTCAGGGAGATCGTGTAGCAGATATGGAGTCTGTACACACCCAGCGTCCTAATGTCCCGGTTTTGTAGGAGCAGGGCCGTCTTTAATAGTGATTGGACCCTGGGCAAGCATTTGCTTGGGCCCCCTGGACCCTGCTGCCCTCCCACTCCCTGGCATGCAATCATGCCTTACACTCCAACCCAGTGGCGGAACTAATGCAGAGAAGCCCTGGTACAAGAAAGTTGTTTGGGCCTACCCCTCTAGCACAAGAGTGGCGAAAAGATACATCCCCATCTGTCACACAACTCCCACAATGCTATGCCAGCTGGGGATCTATACTTTGCCCATCCTTGTAGGGTTGTATTTGTGTGCAGTGTTTGTGCATTTGAATGTAAGCCTGTTTTTGTATAGAGTATATGTGTGCATGTAGAGGTGCATTTGTATGTACTATTACAATTGGAATGCAGAGGTGTACTTGTGTGTAGTGTTTGAATGCAGGTGTGCAACTGTGAGTTGGTGTATGCATATCATTTTGGCATTTTAATACTGGGTTTTGTTTGTATGTAATATTTGCCTTCAGGGTTGTTATAGGATGTAGTGTTGATACCGGAGAAACTGACGGAAGCCAAGCACAGAGAGATGGACACAGGTTTCTTCAGGAAGGAAGAGATTCTTTATTCGATTTACCGACCGGGACTCAGAGGGACTAATGTCACCAAAATACAACAAGATCTGAGCCCCGAACAACAGTGTAGGTCCCTTATATAGGCATATAACTCCTCCCATAATAAGCTCCACCCACACATACTCTTAACCAATCAACCGAACAAAGACTAACTTCCTGTTTGACCACATGGCTTGCCCAGCACAATGGAGGAGGGGAATACTATATCCTGTATTCTTGCACATGCTCCGTACACTACTGATTGTATCGTTGCCACGTGCAACCAACCGACCGATACATCAGTATATGCGCGCGCACATACCACGTGGCAATCTCGGCCTACTAAATTTATTTTTACCGAGATTCCACCACATTCCCCCCTTTGATGCTTCTGATATTTCACAATTCCAGGTGCATCACTTAATCTGAGTTTGCTTACACCTCAAGTTGCCATAAACCAGACCAGACTTTGCGACTCCCTAAAGATATGAATCCCTCAACATTCCTCTTCCTGTACTAGTTCTCCTTGATTTAGAGCCTCATACCTATAAATAGCCATTATCTGTGCAGCAGCCTTTCTCTATAATGCTCTGCACAGACCTAACTACCAAAGGAATCAGGCATGGTAGGAGAAGGCACAGCATCAAGATTAGCATGACTCCACCTACCAATGCCTTAAAGGAACACTATAGTCACCTAAATTACTTTAGCTAAATAAAGCCGGTTTAGTGTATAGATCATTCCCCTGCAATTTCACTGCTCAATTCACTGTCATTTAGGATTTAAATCACTTTGTTTCTGTTTATGCAGCCCTAGCCACACCTCCCCTGGCTATGATTGACAGAGCCTGCATGAAAAAAAAAACTGGTTTCACTTTCAAACAGATGTAATTTACCTCAAATAATTGTATTTCAATCTCTAAATTGAACTTTAATCACATACAGGAGGCTCTTGCAGGGTCTAGCAAGCTATTAACATAGCAGGGGATAAGAAAATCTTAATTAAACAGAACTTGCAATAAAGAAAGCCTAAATAGGGCTCTCTTTACAGGAAGTGTTTATGGAAGACTGTGCAAGTCACATGCAGGGAGGTGTGACTAGGGTTCAAAACAAAGGGATTTAACTCCTAAATGGCAGAGGATTGAGCAGTGAGGCTGCAGGGACATGTTATATACACCAAAACTGCTTCATTAAGCTAAAGTTGTTCAGGTGACTATAGTGTCCCTTTAAGTCCTCCAAACTGATCATACCAGTTACCAAACCAACTACTTGGATGATACCCTTTCCATACTTGGGTAGACACATGTGCTAATTTAACCATATGGCTAGTAAGCTCAGCTATTGATTGCCCTTCATCATCTATTTGAAGACAACAATTGCTTAAGTTAAACTTCCCACATACACCTCCCTCTACTGCTAATAAGTAATCCAAAGCTAGTCTATTTTGGTAAACTGCTGTCCTCATCCTAGTGTTATGCTTTGCTAGGAGATTGAGCGCTTGTGATGTCTCATTGGTAATTATCTCAACCACTGCCTGTAACCTTATAATACGGTTGAGCATATATATTGGGGTTCTATATCCAAAAGTACCATCCTCTGCCCACGTAGCTGGCCCATAATAATCTATAATACGCTGGGGAGGCCACTCATTATCTTCCCAGGTACCTATCTCTAGGGGTCCCCTTTTCTTCCTATAATTCACATCATATACTTTAACTCCCAAAGTCTCACCTGTTTCAATTGGCAACAAGAAGAAGGATGGTTTGAGCATACCTAATACACATGCTCCTTCCGAGTCCTGTGGTAACTCCGAATAGGCTTTCTTACCACAGATCCAGTACAAATTTGCTGGAGCTTTCCAACTAGATGTAGCAGATAAGTCAAACCACACATCCTTTAAATTGGTATAACTTGCAAACGGATTAGGTGGTTCTGAGACATTTGAAGCTGACCACCAAGTTGTATCTTTTGTATCATCATCATAAGCTTTTTGCCCTAGACAAGTCAATTCTCCTACAGATGTATTAAACATTATTCCTTTCCTTGCTATACAAACATAACCTATAATGGAGGTCTTTAATCGCCACTCAGATTTACCTCTAACACTCACTTGATAATCAGTTTGAGAATCTATTATCTGTTCAATTGTCTCAGAACCAGAATACATTACCTCCTTTGCTTCCCAAGGCCATTGGTCTCCCATGTTAGTACCGCCACACACATAGCAGTTGGTTACATTAAGACTACCAGCAACAGGGCCGGACTGGGAATTAAAAGCAGCCCTGGAAAAAAAATATTTACCAGCCCCATAATGCGTTGCGCCAGCATAGTGTGCAGATACAGTGTTAGAACAGATAACTTTAAATAAAAATTACTCTAATGTAAAAAGCGCACTCATAGGCTTCAAAATAAACAAAAGTGCAGATTTATTTTAAGCAGATGTGAATCCCTGGTGGTCGCAGTGCTGAGAGTGAACTCTAGCCCGTAGCTCCAGGGCTAGAGTTCACCCTCGTGAGAGCTGGAGCGTTGCCGTGGAAGCTGCGGAAACGCTCTGTGCTCACGCGAGAAGGACCCAGGGGGCTGCTAGAGCTCCTCGGGTCCTCTCTTCCTCCCTCCCCTGCCGGCTGCCCGCACGGTGCCTGTGGAACGGGGAGGGAGATCGGCCGGCAGGGGAAAGTCTCGGGGGGGGGGGGGGGGGGGAATTGCCTCGTTGCCCCCCCCCCATCCACCAGTGATATATACAGCACCTATGTGCTATGTGTGTCTATTTTTATCTCCAGCCCCTCTGTGTGCCTTTTTGTCTCCCCCCAGTCACTCTGTATGTTTCTTTCTCCCCCTCACTGCTCCACTGTGTCAATGTCTCCCCTCTCCTTCCCAGTCTCTCTCTCCCCCTTCTGCCTCTTTCTCCCCCTCCCTTGTGTGTCTCCCTCATTTCTCCCTCTTTGTCTCTCCCTCCTCCACACCTCTCTTCCTCCCCACTTTCCCAGTGTCTCTCCCTCCTCCC